>NC_142366.1:19923170-20083527 GCF_059441175.1 Urocampus carinirostris
ATATTGTTGACTTATACGGCATGTATTATTTCCAGTCTATTGTAGTTGGACTCTCTTTTTTTTTGGTCCATTGAACTGTTGGTCACAATGTTTGCTACCAGGAACTTATTTCCCATCAATAGTGGATCACAAGTAAACAGGAGCGGAGTCATTAGAGTGGGGGAGTCTTTGTGCTGTTTTTTCATGTTCCTCAAACAGCTACACAACAAGCTAAAGTCCCGTTTTTCTGCATTTATTCTCAAATGACAAATATACACCAAGTTGATTCTCAATTAAAGGTATGGAGAATTATCTTTCCTTCAGCTGTAATGAATGTTAAGCAAATGTCTGCCACCAAAGTTGCTTGAAGAGTGTGTACAATTGGCGTCGACAATCCATGTCCCGCTGCGTGTTCAATTCCGTCCGTAACTGGAGGCGAACCCAAATGCGTGACGTTTCTCACACAAGCTTTAATTTTACGGGAAATGGGGCAGTCATGCACGTTAACCCAAAACGCCAGTGATTCGGCGATCGTTGGGCGGAAGACATAAGGCAGTAGTTTGGCTAAAATGACAGGAAGCCAGAGGCCGACGAGATGGATACCAATTGCACGAGCAGATATCGGACAGTCAGTCAAGACAGGACGGGACAGACAGGATTGATATCAAAACTGGATTCCGAAATTAAACAGGACAAACTAGACGGCAACGAAACTGGAGATCAATATTAAACAGGACAAAATAGACGGGAACAATACTGGACAGGAAAACCAAGCAGGAAACCGGATAGAGTGTAAACCCACGTCTTGCGGGTGCAGAGGTTTGTTGACGGACTGACAACGGGTGAGTGAGAGCACTGAGCTTAAATAGAAGGGAAGCCAATCTATCAACGAGCCGCAGCTGGCGCCACACGGGCGGGGCCAATTGGGCGCCATGGCAACCGTGACAAATTGAACTTCGTGGATTCCGACCGAGTTTTTTTTTTGACAAAGAAACAAGATCTGAAGAGAGCAGTTCAGTTTTATCGCCCAAAAAATAAATAAATAAATAAATAAACAGAATATTCTGGACTTGGGGCACAAACATAAAGTCTTCCAGTGACAAGCCTCGAAAAATGGGTGCCCACTTTAAAAAAGAAAACTAAGATTTAAAAAAGAAAACTAAGATTTGAAAAAGAAAATGCTAGGATAAATAGTAAAACGTATTAACAATATAGATCTTAGAGTCTCCCCTAAGTAGTAAGGTTACACCTAGAACAGAAAAAAACAGCAATCAATTGGTAATTAATTACTAGCCAACTTTAAATAAATGTGATTATGTAAAAATCCTTATAGACTGATAACCCTAGTGCACGAACCATACAATTATGTACATTTATAAGAATGAATTTGTAGTATATAAGGGGAAATGCTTAATCTAGTGAGGACTTTTTCAATGCAGTTCAGGTAAGGTTTGTATTGGCAGCAACTTTAATTATCTTCAGCTGACAAGTGCTGTTTGTCTTGTTTTCCTCCTCACAAATTTGCTCTTAAGAGCACTTCAAATTTGGCCTTAAATAGATAAACATCATTGCGCCAAATGCTACATTTCAAAATCAACTCTTGGGTTTTTATCAGCTGATTCTAGAAGTTCTTGTATTTGTGTGCAGTTAGTTTGTGTTAGTTTGATAATTTGTATGTACGCAAAGGTGTGTGGCTAACAGTCAGGTAACGTTAAGCTAACGCTAAGATTCTCTTGTAAGATATTTGACTTTGTGGGTATGGAGAAGGTATGTGTGGTGTTAGTTAGTGTTTGTATGTTTTATCTACCTCGACAGTTTATGGCTAATGCTAAGCTATTGCTACGATTAGCTAACGCTAAGCTAATGCAAAGCTAACCCTAGGGCAGGGGTGTCAAACTCATTTTAACCGGGGGCCACGCGATAGAACAAACATTCTGTCGGGGGCTGGACTAGTAGATTAAAGAGAAAGAAAAATATAATAAAGAAATAAGAGAAAGAGGGAGGGAAAATGAGAGATGGCGGGACAAAGAAAGAAAAAGAGAGAGAGGGAGAGAGCGTGAGAAACAAAAGATAAAAAGTTGTGAGAGAGGGGGAAAAGAAAGGGAGAGGAAGAAAGAAATCCAAAGAGAAATAGAAAGACATAAGGAGAGAAAAGAGAAAAGAAAGCGCGAAGGGTATGAAGAGAGAAAGAGAAGAGAGAAAAGGAAAAAAGGAAGTTAGAGCAAAAGAGATTGAAAGACACAGAGAGAGAAAGAGCAATAAAGGAAGAGAAAAAGAGAGACACGGAGAGTGAAAGAGACAGGGACAGAGTGGGAGAAAAGAGGTGTAAAAGAAAGAGGGAGAGAAAGAGAGATAAATAAATACAAGTAAAGTGTCTTTGTGAGAGGCACCTGGCTTTGGCAACATCAAGTTGACATATTTCAACCTGCAGCTTGTTTTTCTCTTGCGCTTCTCTGAGTGTTGTCTCGAAGGCCGGGATCAATCCTTTGGCGGGTCTGATCTGGCCCGCGGGCCGCCTGTTTGACACCTGCGCCCTAGGGTGTTCTGCAGAGACATTTGTGAGTTTGGAGAATGTGTGTGTGGTGTTATTTTGTTGTTTTACTTTTACATGTTTAATGTTCATAATGGTGTGTAGCTAACAATAAGTTAATGTTTAGCTAAAATTAAGATTCTCTTGTAAGACATTTGTCGGGGCGGCAGTAGCTCAGGAGGTAGAGCGCTCGTCTTGGGATCCCAGTTCGAATCCCGGCTCGTCCGTGTTACATGTCGAAGTGTCCTTGGGTAAGACACTGAACCCCTGATACCCCCAACAAGCAGGTTAGCGCCTTACATGGCTGCAAGGCCGCTATTGGGAAATGTGGAGCACATTGTAAAGCGCTTTGGGAAGTCATTGACTTGAAAAGCGCTATATAAATGCAGATCATTTCATTTCATTTGTGGGTATGGCGAATGTTTGTGTGGTGTTAGTTTCTGTTCATATGTACCTCCACAGTTAGCAGCTAATGTTTAACCTAACTCTAAGCTACTGCTGCAATATCTAAACAACGAACTAATGAGAAGCTAAAGCTGGGTGTGGATATTTGTCTTTGGAAGTTTAGAGAACACTTTGTTGTGTGTTAGTTTGGTTTGGTTTTCTATATTTACTCTACACAAAGGCACGCCTCTTATGCTAAGCTAACTCTAAGATAACTCTATCCTGATTTAAAGCTATGCTAATTGAAAAACAATATCAAGCTAGTGCTAAGATTTTCTTACAAGACATTTGTCCTGGTAAGTATGGACGTATTTGTGGTATTAGTTTGTGTTAGTTTTGTATATTAAGTGTACACAAAGATGTGTGGCTAACGCTAAGGTAACATTCAGATACGTTTGTTTGATGGAGCTGTTTATGATTAGACTGAAAAAGTAAAAGTAAACAAAAATATTGAATACATTAAATAAAGTAAAAATTGTACACTTTTCTGTTGTATTTTTAGAATATTCTCAGATAATACTAAAATAAATAATAAAGCAAATAAAATAAGAAGCTTTCACATTATTTCGCTGTTTTTAATCATTATTTTACAAAAAATAAATACAAAGACAAGAAATAGAACGCAGTAAATCATTTTTATGTTCCACAGATCAATGTTATTTTAACTATTCTTTTTGTTATTTTACCAGAAAATAAACTAAATTTAAAAAATAATATAACTCTACAAACAGGTTCAAATTATAGTAAAATACAAAATTACAGCGACAATAAGAATACCTTGGTAGTACTTCAGGACCCCAATTTGTGACTTACACTATAAAAATTGGCAGCACGGCTGCGCAGTGGTTAGCGCATGTGCGGCACAGTTCAAGTCATGGGAACCTCCTGCGTGGGTTCAAATCCAGCTCCAGACTTCCTGTGCGGAGTTTGTATGTTCTCCCCGTGCTTGCGTGGGTTTCCTCCGGGCACTCCGGTTTCCTCCCACGAGTGAGTTGTCTGTCCCCATGTGCCCTGCGATTGGCTGGCAACCAGTTCAGGGTGTCCACTGCCCGATGAATGCTGGGATGGGCTCCAGCACCCCCGCGACCCTACTGAGAATAAGCGGTGCAGCTAATGAGATGAGATGAGATGAGATGAGATAAGATGAGACTATAAAAAATAACATGAAATTCGTGCCGGGAATAGATTTTTAAACATTTCTGACGTTTGGTGTGCCTGAAGACTTTTTTATTGAAAAAACATGTGCCTTGACACAATAAGCTTGAGAAACACTAGTTAACCATGAACCGTGATTAACTCACACCGAATTTTTCCAAAGCAGTTGTCGATGAGCATACAATTTAGAAGCAAGTTTCAGATCGATTGCAAAAGCAAACAAGGTAAGTTTGTGTATAACAAACATTGTTTAAAAGGTAGTTTCCTGAATAAATCTTTTTGTTCCTTACTCCAAATGAATGTTTAGCGACATATTTTTCAACGTTTTCTCTGAGAGTGTGTGTGTGGTTTGTGTACGCTTGTTTGTTTTTGTAAGGCGACAGCACTGTGGACTAAGTCGAGTTTCTCGCTATGGAAATTTCAGAGGAACAGAAAAGGGAATTGCGGTGGTTGGTTGAAGGGGGAGGCATAAATAAACAGTAACTGCATGGAGAGAGCATCAGAGATGTCTTGAAAAGATCAGTGGTGCGGCAATCATTAATAAACCAAAGCCCCAATCTGTTTTCAGCGCACTTTCGCTCGCCTTAAAGATGAATCATGTATAAAAGTCTCCGGTGTGCTTTCAAACCCCAAATTTATTTGGTTTCCATGACTCCTACAGCCCTGTTTCGTGTTTACTCCTTTCTCGGAGGAATGACACCGCTCGGCCGTCGGTGTCGACGACAAATGTCCGATTGTCGTCTGGGTCGCGGTTAGTGTTGGGTCCGTCACTGAAAAACAGTCTTTAGTTAAAGTTAGTAATTACTTCTTTTAAAAAGTAAACGTGCTAGATTCCTAACACCAGAAACTAGCACGTTTCTTCTTAAAGTAACTATGCAGTTACAAATTACCGTATATCCAGGGACGGGCCATGACTTTCACAATAGACACAGATAATATATTTGCTTGGCAACTCGCTACAGATACTGTTTGCTAGCTTTGGCTAGCACACTCTATCACAAGCCAATTATTCTGTGTCCTCATGTGAAAACGCTCACGTTTCCATACGCCTGCTAGAAGGCCTTGGTGTCCCCAATTCAAAATACAATTGGTTAACGCAACAGATCTATTTACTAAAATTATGCTAACCGGCCTGCAGAACTCATTGTGAAGGCCTCCAAGTAGATTTGTTTACCTGACAAAAAGTAATGACTGAAATGCAATTGATTAAAAAAGTATATATGAGAACACAAACTTGGGATGAAATTAAAGGAAGCTGAAAGACAATTTGGAATTATTTAATGAGTATTCATGGAAAAAATCTATTTAAAGTTACAGATATTTGTTAGTCCAGGAGACGGCCAACCACTGCCGAACATACTCGCACAGAAGCCGACCCCCTAAAACTGCTTTAGGGCCACATAATAAATTAGATGGAAAAAAACTTGTATGCCAACCTGTGGAATTAATGATAATATTGAGAGCTTGCAAACGAACTTAGCCAAGACACTCTATATCCTTTATGTTTCTGAGCTTCAAATCAATCGAAAATCTTCTCCATTTCTGGAAACAGTCCAAGATGTTTTTCATTTTTGTCTCCACTAATGGTCTGTTGCAAAAATAATTTAACAAATATAAAGACCAATATTCAGCACACTTTTACAGTAAATCATATGCCCACGTTTGCACTTTTTTTCCCTTGGTTTTGTAAGCCACACCCCCTCCCCATGCGATCCATACTATTCACTACTGGTGACACACAACCAAATACCGTAAATTCCGGACTATAGAGTGCACCTGATTATAAGCCGCACCCACCACATTTTAAGAGGAAAACCGATTTTGTACTTACACAAGCTGCACCTGTATATAAGCCGCATGAGCCCACATTAAAAAAATGTAACACAAACACAAAATTAACCCAAACCCGACTTTAAGTCCCGCGATTGAAACTGAATGTCCTTTATAAAAGTACACAGTCCAAAAATCTCAGCCGGCAAAATAAACGGAAAATGATACCGGTACTTAAGGTTTGATGCAGACCTGCAGAGTCCGGGTCCCGTTGAAAGTAATCCAAGGAAAAAAGTGTTTATTTCCAAAGGTAAGGGTGGGAAAATATATATCCACTATTGTTCACCGCGTCCACAAACACTCACCTTTACCGGTCCCCACTTCCCGTCACCCCGCGTTTGTTTCGCCCCTTCTTTTTTTTGCAAAACATATCAGAATAAGTGTCTGAAATAAATACATTACAAAAATATAGAGTTGCAAATACATATTATACATGGTTACACATATTTACAAAGAAAGACTGTACACCGAGAGAGTTTTCAAAGCTTTAATAATAATAATATAACTTTCATCCCAAACGGTGCCTAGTACAGGACAGTTAATGGTAGCAACACGCTAGCAACACGCTAGCAACACGCTCGCAACACAGTATACGGGTCTGTTAAAAAAACATACTATACTTGTAAAAATCACGGTAAACCGTCCTCATCTTCCTCCTTAGAACTGAAGCCATCAAAGTTGTCTTCCTCAGTGTCGGAAAGAAACTTTGTCATATAGACGTCGTCCCATGCTCCCTTATTCCAAAACACGCTAGCAACACGCTTGCTCCTTCTTTATCGTATGCTTGATTGCTTTTAGCTTGAAAGCTGCATCATGTGCCTTTCTTTTTGCATTTTGCATGATGAGGGTATAATAATAATAATAATAATAATTTCCTTTGTATTGTCATTCTTTGTAACAATGTACACAGAACGAAATGTCGATACATCTGACCCGTTGTAGCGAGTCGATGCAGCCGCAGCCAGAGGGCGCCGCCATTATACCAATTAGGTATGTCTCGGTCGAGGCGCGAACCAGCGACCTCCCATGTTTACGCTATTTAATTTATGCACAAGCCAAGAAGTTGCTGTTTTCCTCTGCGCATATATTCCACCGGTCTAAATCTTACCTTTTATACTCGAGCGCCGCTGGCGGCTGTTAGTAAAATTACATAAATTGGCCGCATCACTGAATAAGCCGCAGGGTTAAACGTTTGGGGAAAAAAGTAGCGGCTTATAGTCCGGAATTTACGGTATGTGCATATAAGCTGACCCCCTGATTTCAGCAATTGTATTTAAAGTAGTAAATTCTTAGATGCGAGAGTATATAGTAGGGAGAAATTCTCCATGAGGAGAAATTCAGTGCCCTCCTAATCTGTGCTTGTGCATATAACTCTATTCAGTTGTACATTGTAGGTTGAAATAAATAAACCCATTCTAAGATTTTGTCACTGGGGGATTTAGAGTGTGTGACAACATGAATCCAGTAGGGGTAATCAGCATTTATAGGACAATACAACTCATAATCTGCATTTAATAAGTAGTGGGTAATGCAATAACATACAATGTGGTTTGAACAATTTCATTGACACTAGTAACATCAAATAAACAATGTGAGGTTTGAACAATTTTTCTCGACAATCTTAAAAGAAATTAAGCATGTTCACAATTTTGTTATATGACGTTTTAACAATTTTTTTAACCGCAATTTAAACACACAATTTCATTATATCGTATCCCAACAATATGAGTTTTTATCGACACTTTTATCAGCAATTAAATACTTATTGTTTTTGTTTTTTCGGATTTTAGCAAATAAACAATGTGAGGTTTCAACAATTTTTCTCGACAATCTCAACAGCAATTCAGCATATTCACAATTTCGTGACATTTTAACAATTTTTTCCGACATTTTTAACAGCAATTAAACACACAATTTCTTTAGTAATGGGGTTTTGGGGTTTTTAAGGGTTATTGATCTATCTTCGTTATTCATTATCCATTATCCGTTATCGGTCAGTTCATAATACGCTACAAAGCCTAGGAGCCGGCACACTTACTCTCAGCCAAAAGGCCAAGCTAAGGTCCTAGCCCTAAAGCCTTGCTGCGATCATTGCGAATGCACCGCACAATTACTCGTTACAGTACTTGTAAGCCTAGAAAAGTAATTGTGTTCCTTTGTACCACGTTAGTCCCAACATTGGTCGCGGTCTGATGCAAGCAAACATTTTCCCGATTACACCAGCAGGACGTAATGGGCCCACCCGCACTTTCATGCACAAAACCCAAACCAAACAATTTCACACTGCGTTTTCCAGTGCGCCTCTGTTTTTTTGATTAAGAGATTTAGCTCTGGCACTTAATCAGACATGCTATCGCTGGTTCACAAACACACAGGCGCTTTTTTTTCCCACATCATCGCCGCAGCGACACAAACGACACTCGGTCAACCCTTGTTTACTGCTTCAAGCTCCTTTTCTGCTTGTTTTCTTCTTATTTTTCATCGAAGGGGCTTTGATTGAATGAGCGACTTGAAAATGAACTTGGCTCCCTCATTCGAAAAAGGAAGAAGGAGCAGGAGGCGCTGTTGAGAATTGAAAGATTGAAATATAATCAAAAAGTGTGCTGCCATTACTTATCAGAAAGACAGTATGTGTTTTATACAGCTGAAATTACATACGGTATTCGACATAAAAGGCCATTTATTCATTTATTTATTTATTTTCTGTAACTCATAAACACACAAAAGTCTGTTTTATGGTTTTATGTGCCACGTTGTACAACCCTGTAATGGAGGATTATGGGAAACGAGTTCAGCCTAAGCAACATTGTACAATGTGATGATGAGATGTAATCCAATCCCTCTTCCTAGTTAATCTAGATCAGTACATATATATATATATATATATATATATATATATATATATATACTCCCGTGTGGAGTTTGCATGTTCTCCCTGTGCCTGCGTGGGTTTCCTCCGGGTACTCCGGTTTCCTCCCACATTCCAAAAACATGCATGTCAGGTTAATTGGCCGGTTTAATTGTCCCAAAATGTGGATGAGCGAGTGAGTTGTCTGTCTCTGTGTGCACTGCGACTGGCTGGCAACCAGTTCAGGGTTTTCCATGCCCAATGCCCAAAGTTAGCTGGGATGGTCTCCAGCACCCCCGCAACCCTACTGAGGATAAGCGGTGCAGATAATAGATGAATGGATGGACAATGCCTTCTTTTTTAGGCTTAAACGTATTTGCTCAAGGTGTGTATTTCTAATCAGTTTGATGTCGTCTCCTAGTCTTCCTGTCTTTGTTTAAAGGTGTTGGTACTGTTCAAGGGGGGTTGTCTTTGGTTTTTGGTCTTTTGTCTTTTGTCTCAACATACCAGTACTTTTCCATGTCTTGTAATCTCAATAAAACACAGAGGCAGACAGGGGATGACCGAGATTGAGATTGAGCGAGAGAGTATGGAAAGAGCTCATCTCCCCGGTTGCAACTGGCTAAAAAACTTCTTTGCCTGGTGCATTTTCTATCGTTGGCCAATGTTTCTAGCTCTCCCACACGTCAATGGTTTCTTTTAGACCCCACATTTTCATATGGTGTGAAAGACTACTGGACCTTGGAGTTATGGATTCCCCAAGATAATGAGTGTCTACTTTGTTGGGAAACAACTGTTAAATATTTGTTGGTAGTTGGTCCTTACTTGCATTCTATACTACTAATAGATGTTTACTTCTTAATATATCTTTGAATTTTAGCATGTCGGATTTTATAAACAGTTAGTTTTTATGTTCTTTATATCCAGCATTATGCACAATGTTAAAAGCTTTCTAATAGCTTTGCATTTATTGTTATTGGTACCATTACTACCGTAAATTCCGGACTATAGAGCGCACCTGATTATAAGCCACACCCACCACATTTTAAGAGGATAACCGCTTCTGCACTTAAACAAGCCGCACCTGTATATAAGCCGCATGCACCCACATTTAAACATGCAACACAATCACAAAATAATCCCAAACATGATTTTGAGTCCCGCGATTGTAACTGAATATAAAGTACACAAACCAAAAACCACAGCCGGCAAAATGAACGGAATATGATACCAGTACTTAAGGTTGGATGCAGACCTGCAGAGTCCGGGTCCCGTTGAAAATAATCCAAGGAAAAAAAATGTATATTTCTAAAGGTAAGGGTGGGAAAAATATATATCCACTATTGTCCGCTGCGTCCACAAACACGTCTCACCTTTACTCCACTTCATGTCAGTCCCCGTGGTTTTCGCCCCTTCTTTTTGATTCGCCCGTGGAAAACATAGCAGAATAAGTCTCTAAAATAAATACATTACAAAAATATACAGTTGCAAATACATATTATACATGGTTGCACATATTTACAAAGAAAGACGGTACACCGAGAGAGTTTTCAAAGCTTTAATAATAATATTATAACTTTCATCCCAAACCGTGCCTGTGAAGGGTAGCAAAACGCTACTAGCAACACGCTCGCAACTCAGCAAAAGGGTGTGTTAAAAAAAACATACCGTTCATGTAGAAATCACGGTAAACCGCCTTCATCTTCCTCCTTATAACTGACGTCATCAAAGTCGTCTTCCTTCAGTATGGGAAAGAGACTTTGTCATAAAGACGTCGCCCCACGCTCCCTTATTCCAAAACACGCTAGCAACATGCTCCCAAAGTAAAGTTTACGTGCAGTAGCTCTGTTTCCTTCTTTATCGGACTGCTCCATTGCGTTTAGCTTGAAAGCTGCGTCATGTGCCTTTCTTTTTGCAATTTGCATGATGGGGATATGTCTACGCTAATTTAATTTGTGCACAAGCTAAGAAGTTGCAGTCTTACTCGGCGCATATATTCCACCGGTCTAAATATTACCTTTTGTACTCGAGCGCCGCTGACGGCTGTTAGAAAAATTACATAAATTGGCCGCATCACTGAATAAGCCGCAGGGTTGAACGTTTGGGAAAAAAGTAGCCGCTTATAGTCCGGAATTTACGGTAATATTATTATTGGGCCGCGTGAATATAGTAAGGCATTAAACTAATCAGTGGTGCAAAAAAAATTCACAACCACTCCTTGAAATAACCCAGCATTGAGTAAAACTTTACAAATAAATCATTCATTTTTCAAACTTTACAGCTAACAATTTCACCCCTTTCACTCGTCTAAATTCGCTCTTCCGAATATAGCGTTTAACTATTCGTCAGGAAGCCCACCAGAAGACCCGACCTGATCCCAGAACCAGCCAAATGATGCACGCCAATCATTCAGCTGCGAATGCATTCATTATTCAATACTCGGCGAGCGTGTTCATTTAAGAAACATGACACTTTGACAGTGTCCAATTGAGGGCGGCGGTGCGCCCCATCAGCAGGCTACACGGCTCATAATAGGAATACAGATGGAGAGGGTGGAGCTAGTGTCCGATGCAGAATGTAAGCCAGCCGCCTTCTATTTGTCTTCATTGCTTTTGGCGGGAATGTCAAAGGAGGACGACAGTGACTTTTTGAGCTTTTGTTAGGGTCTCCTTCTGCAGGCCTCGCTTATTACTGTCCAGCCATTACTCTGGCCGCTCTCATTACTTGCTGTCATATTTTGTCTCCCTTATTTCTGCCTCATTGAATCCCTCCTTCTCTACAGCCAGTCCCTTCCCCTTTAAATTCTGGACTACAAACCGTTACTTTTTACTAAACATTGCAGATTTAAAGCAGATTTCCAAACAGAATTTATCTTTCAATTAGGCACAGAATGAGTAGTGTTCTTTCCTACAATTATGCAAATATATTGCATAATATTCCATGTGCCGGGGGACTCGAGGAATTTTTTCTCAAAGTTGAAACATCTGGCGTGTTAGCTGTAGTGTCGTGACATCACTGAGGGAGCACAACACTTTCAAATGGAAAAACCCATTAACACAATATGTGAGGCAGCTCCGAAACAATCAGCGGTTGTAGTGAACAGCGATTTTAGTAAACAGCGATTGCATGCCGCTCAATTCTGCGTGGAAAATTGGAACCCTGTTGGCTGGAGCCTTGTTACTGTTTTGTTGGAATTGTGTGCTTTTATCTCCAAAATCTGTGTTACCTGCCGCCGTAATAACGTGCGTTCCTTGTTAGCATTTGGCTTCTTTTAGGTAGGCGAGTATGGCTCTTTGTGTTTTTTGCTGTGAGGGTTGATGTAGTGTTTGTGTAGCCCCCAATGCTAAGCGGCTCCTTAGCAATGCTCCTGTTTTGTTTGCTCCCTGTTAGCCCCCTGTTAGTGGCTCTTTGTGTGTTATTATTGCCAGTTAGCCCTTTTGTGTCTGCTTTCCCTTTGTTGTGGCATTACTGTATCCACCTGTGACACAACGCCTTGGCATTCTTCACAAAAACTACCAAAATGTGGCCTAAAACACTCATAACCTCTTTGACTCATTACACGTAAAACAATATGGCTTGCTAGGATGTTTGTGTTCATCTGATGACGTCAGAATTGAGGATGACAAAGACAAATGAATCATCTCGGAGAATAATTGAACTACACCAAACAAAAATATAGAGATTTTATACAAAAAACATCCATTGTTTTGTCCCATTTCGAATGTTCAAGAATTTGGGAATACCTTTAAATATGGTGTGGCTTATTCTGGTCACAAGGGTGCGGATCTGCCAGCTCGGGTGACTGTCAGAGCCTTGTTATAACGTGGCAGCGCATCCTTAGAGGGGGGGGATCACCTCGCCTGGTGCCTAGCAGCTGGCTTTGAACTGGTGCGGCCTGGGGGAATTTGACAATTTTATTGTAACAACACATTGCAATTTCTGCCAAGTGCTCTGAATGTCAAAGTTAAGAACCTGGCATGGACAAAATCTAATTAAAATCACAGATTGTCCAGGATACTGCTTTAAAATAGACACATAATAAAATAAGTGGAAGAAAACATGTACGCCAACCTTGAGAGCTTGCAAACGAACACTTAGCCGAGAAGGAAAACGTCACAATTAGCTATGACTCCCTTTGGTTGCCAAACTACTCGTCATCTAATTAGTGACATGCATGAATGAGATTCCCACCGTTTTTATTGATTAAGATTGAGGTTTTGGCAGAATCAGCAGGTGTTTTTAAGAAAAGTAACACATTGTGCTGCTACTCGCTTGCAGAATCTGCCCGCAGCAGAGAATCTCAACAGAGTTGTCAACATGATTTAAATTGGCATTAACAACAATGAAAAGTGCGACAAAAATAATTTTACATAAATGTCTATCGAGCTGAAAACTATAAAGTCATATTTGGATAAATATTTTCAATAATTAGTCACTTGCTGCCGCGCTAAAATATTTAATAAGCCAACACTACTTTACAGAAAGATTTGAGGTATTTATGTTTGATGATTTTTATCGTACTACTGTTTCTTAATTGCTGCACATTGTGTTACTTTTGTGTTTTTTGTTTTTGTTTTTTAATGTAAATAAATGCAATGTACATAATAGACGTGAATGAGATCATTTTTATGGCTGTTTGAGCCTGCAGCTTAAAATCCATTGCGGCTCGTACGAAAATGAGTTTTTTCCTTAAATTTGCGTATATGGCTTTTAATCAGGTGTGTTCTGTAGTCCAGAATTTACGGGAACAATTCTATTCCAAACGTATGCAAGCCAGTACTCCCTCATGTCCTCTAGACAGAAACTCAATAATGGAACACATCTCATTTATTTTTTCTTTTATTTTTTAATCATCTTTCTGTGGTATGCGTTCAAAGGTAGCCAATTATCGTAATGCTAAATTGAATCGGGTTCCAGCCCTGTGAGTGTTGCCGACTATCATAATCCATTTTTGAAAAGTGCTTTGCAGCTAAACCAACACACACACTAGAACACACACATGCACTGGAACAGCCATTGGCACTGCAGTAATTATTCATGCTAACTTGTTGTTGTGTTAAAATGTCCCTGCCAGTAAAGTAATAAAAGGACGGCGATGCAAATGCCTTCAATTGTGTCGGACAGTTGTTCGGTGGGTGTTTTTCCCCCCTCTGTGTTCAGAGTAATTTTTCATAATGAAAGAGGTGATTGATGTGATTCTGTCCATTTTTGGCACTGAAAGTACAATTTGGAACATGAAGGATGAATAGAAAGGACAATTATGGATTGGAATGAGGCTGCCCGGGCAGTGAATCCTTAGATTTCTGCTCATTTCTCTTTGATATGAAAAATGTTTTGACGTACTGTATTTATTTGTGTGTAATGGGTTTTTTTCTTTTTTTACCCCAAAAATAAGTGTGGGTGCACATAATACATGGATTTGTGGTGATACATTACCATATTTGTGCAAAGATTGATCAGTCCAAAAATATTGGATGCAAATGAGAGCACCGAATCCTAACCACTAATCCCACCAGTGATTATGATCGGTAATTCTTATCTGGTCTGATTTCAGGACACACCGTCCCACCCTAATTACAAGCTGCAAACCCAAATCAAGAAACAAATTCCACTTCTCAAATGTGTTGGATGAAAAGATTGTGCAGTTTAAACCAGAGATAGTCGAATATATTCACATTTTTTAAAAAACAAAACTAAATGAACAGCAAAAAGATAACAATTTCCATTGATAATATTCCTTTTAATGCTCAATTAGCAGCATTGTTCATAAAATCCAAAACGTTAAGCTCCAGTGGCTTTATCTTCAAGATGATAAAATTCGTTTCTCATACATTCACCGCTTTATCTGTGTTTGATCATGCGCAACATCTTTACAAATAATTATCTGGATATTTCTGTTGTGTGAAATGGGGTGTGTTAACTCGCGTTTGAATTATTGCCATCTACTGTTTAGGAGTTTAAATAACCCTCAGCAATTTTTTTCTTTTCTTCGAGCCCACGACCCACTGAAAATGGTTCCGCAACCGACTTTTGGGACCTGACCGACCTGTTGAAAAAAACTGAATTAGAAGACATGCGAAAAGGCATTACATTTTATCTCATTATCACACTGTTTTTATTCACGGTACCAGAAATGAATGTTAGGAAATGGAGTAGAGAGAAAGTTATATGTAAGATATCTATCTATCTACTGTGATCATATTCCTCGAGAGGGGTGACCGACAACACAGAAATAAAAACATAGAAAATAAAAAAGAAAAGTAGCAAAACACACAAAAAAATTAACCATGGCCAACCCAAATGCCCAAACATCCAAACAAGTTAAGCACCTTGACACTCAAGCTGGTCATGCTTTCGTCCCTCCAGATGAACAAAACACAAGAAAGTGGCCATGTCACTCCAGTCAGGGTGACACAACACTTTCTTCTGTTCAACAGCCCGACAGCTTTCACTGGTTTACCCCTGCCGCATCATACGGGTGCCCTGCCCATTGCGTCTAAACATCCCACTATCCTTTTACAACACCTCTCCACTCATTCCTATCACCAACAAGAGCTCTAGCTTCCACCACATTTCGGACCTCTTTCCTGCAGTGCACTCATAACACCATCCATCCACCTCAATCGCGGCCTTCCTGTTGATCTCCTTCCATTTACTTCTGCCCTGTAGATCCTCTTCAACATTCGCTCCTCATCCATCCTCTCCATGTGTCCAAACCAACCAAGTACTCTCTTACCTACACGCATACTCCGTTCCACTACTACTCCAGTTCTGTCCCTCACAATTTCATTTTTCAATATTTCCAATCTTTCACTCCTAACATACTCCTCAAACACTTCATCTCAAAAACATTTATATATATTTATAGCTGCTTTTCTCACTACACTGATTCACTACGTTTACTCATGAACTGTCTACACACTCTCAATGGCTGGATAATGGAAGCAAAACTAGGAAGTAGGGGCTTCCATGATGTGTGGACAAAGATCTGATCCATCCAATTGTGATTTTTCATCCTGAAATCATACCCAAAGGCTTGATAATGACTGATGAGCTGAGCCAAACTCTTTATAAAATGTTTTCAAAAGTATGACCAAAAATTTTATTTTTACGTTTTGGCATTCAGGAACAATGCCGGCCCTTCTGAAAACATACATTATGCCACTGAATGAGTGAATATTTTATTTCCATGATGCACAGCCTCACCTGCCTCTCATCACTGCACGTAACTGGGTTTTACCCTTTGTTTACACTCAAACATACAATTTTGTTATTTGTGTAATCAGTGTATTTTTTTGTTTATTTCTCTCCCAGGACGGCTACTCCCAGTATCACTTTGTGGGTTCTGCCTCCACAATCGAGCGAGATCGACAGAGACCCTACTCTTCCTCTCGAACCCCCTCCGTGTCCCCCATAAGGACGTCCCCAAACAACCGCTCCGGTGAGTAAACATCAACAGTTATGATCAAATGTGTGAGTGGGTGTGTGGTCCAGACTTTCACTATCATCCCATTACTGCACCAAAATATATTTTTATCCCAAGAAATCTTCTTCCAGTGAAGTCATTCAAGTTTAAGTTTAATATTTAATATGAACTAAATTTAACCTTGTTTAATCTTACGTTTCCTGCCGAGATCACTGCTGGTTCCAGCGGAGTTCACGTACACTTACAAAATTTGTCTTTGAACTCTTAAGAGTACTTGAAAAATATGAGGGATCAAAATCTGCTCATTTTATCACACGGAAAAGTCAAAAGTGTTCCATTGATGACTTCTTTTGAAAGTCCTTTTGGCGCTTAAGTTTTATTATAAATGTATTTTTTTGCTACTTGGGTATTACTATGGAAATATATATATATATATATATATATATATATATATATATCAGTCGTATGCAAACGTTTGGGCACCCCTGATCATTTTCAATATTTTCCTTTATAAATCATTGGTTGTTCGGATCAGCAATTTCAGTTATATATATATATATATATATTAAATAGCAGACAAACAAAGGGTATTTAAGGCGGCCGGTTGCAATTTGTTCTCCTCTTTGCATTTTCTCTGAAGAATGTCAACATGGGAGCCTCAAAACAACTGTCAAATGACCTGAAAACAAAGATTGTTCATCTTCATGGTTTAGGTGAAGGATACAAAAAGCAAGCTCAAAGATTTCAGCCGTCAGTTTCCACTGTGAATAACATGGTGAGGAAATGGAAACCACAGGCACAGTTCTAGTTAAGGCCCGCAGTGGCAGGCCAAGAAAAATCTTAGCTGAGCAGAGGCGAAGCATGGTGAGAACAGTCAAACTCAACCCACAGACCAGGTCCAAAGGCCTACAGCATGATCTTGCTGCAGATAGTGTCACTATTTAGCACACTTTGCACAAGAAGATGCTGTGTGGGAGAGTAATGCGACAGAAGCTTTTTCTGCGCACCTGCCATAAACAGAGTCGCTTGAGGTCCCCAGACCAGAATATTATTGAAAATTTGTGGTGTGATTTAAAGCTCGGAAATCATCAAACCTGACTGAAATGGAGATGTTTTGTAAAGAAGAATGGTCAAAAATACCTTCAACCAGAATCCAAACCCTCATTGGAAGCTATAGGAAGCATTTAGAGGATGTTATTTCTGCAAAAAGAGGATCTACTAAATATTGATGTAATTTTTGCAATTATTGCACACTTTCTGTAAATCCTATAAACTTAATTTCTCAGATATCCCTGTTTTTGTCTGCCATATGATATATTTAACTGGAATTTCTGATCAGAACAACCAATGATTTATAAAGGTAAATCTTGAAAATGATCATAGGTGCCCAAACCTTTGCATACAACTGTAATGTATATATATATATATATAAATATATATATATATATATATATATATATATATATATATATATATATATATATATATATATTAATTATACTTTTTTTTTTGAGGGGTTTGGATTGAGGCTCCTATATTGGCTTAGTGTCTTGATCAGTTGCTTTGAAAGCCGAAAATGTAATATATTCTCTTTTATAATAACCAACAGGGAGGTTTCTTTCTGATAGATTGATGTAATTGAAAATGAATCTAATCAAATGCCCGGAATAGATTTGCCATGATGACATTCAACATATAAATGCTAAAGAGATGATCATTTAGCGGTCAGTCTTCTTTCATGCGGGCTCAAAAGCCGTTAGGACTCGATTCCCATTAGCCTTTAGCCAGAGCCCAACGGCCTTCATGCTTTGCAAAGCGCGTATTAGCGGTTAGCGTCTGTCGTCAAGCAGCCTTTAGCCGCGCTTTCGCCGCATCAGGCTTAGCGGGCTGATGAGGCAGAAAAGTACTTTTCCTTCCTTCCAGCTTAGAGGGTCTTCAAGGACCCAGCCAGGGAGCCATGTGTGTATTCACGCATGTGCCTTCGGAAAAGAGAGGGGTGATAAACAGAGCGCGGGAGAAGAATGAGGTCTTAAAGGGACTGTTTGTGCAGCAGTGAGGATTTGACCTTGAACAATGATATTTAAAGGTGTTTGAGAGGACATCACATTTATTCACCTCTCCTCTGTACAATATTTTCAGCACCCCTATAGTGATATACAATTTATATATAAGGCACACTGGACTATAAGCCGCATGAAATTAAAACTAGTTAAGGGCTAGGGTTGCATGAAAATAAATAAATATACATACATTGGAATTATTTATTTCATAGAACGTAAATTAACAATGTAACATCTGGTTTGAACCACTAACATTTGTTGATAAATTTATAATTACTTAATGTGCTGTCTTCATTCCGAAGTATCCCATTTTTCAGCAGCGAAACGGCTAGTGAACGATTACTTGCTGTTTATTCAAAAAATGGCCTCAACCGTTATCCTTATAAGTCCCCTGTAAAGTTAAAATCAAAGTACATGTACCCTTCATAGCTTGCTTTACAGATAGATGTTAAGCTTGTCAGGACCAGAACGGACACAGAACCCAATTGCGTACGTTTCTCACAAGTTTTATTAAAGGAAAGAGGGAAGGGCTGCGCCCACGATCCGGCAATTGCTGGACGTGGATCTTCCGCGTCGAGCAATGGCGGTGTCAAGGAGGGAAAAACAGGTCGATAGCCGGGACAGGAGAGCATAAACGTGGTCGGGGTTAGAAATGGGTCTTAAGCCGGGACGGGAGAGTAAAAACGTGGTTGTGGTCAAAAACCGGAGACAGACGGGAGCAAAAACGGGACAGGTGGGAGTTCTGAGTACCGAGTACTGAGGTTTGCAGACGGACTGACAAAAGAGGACAGATAAAAGTGGGTTTGAATAGGGACAGGGAGCCAATCAGAGTTCAAGGCAGTTGGCGCCAAAGGAGCGGGCATAGGTCATTCACATCAGTAATCATGACAAAGCTAAGGTAAGACATCCAAACAACAATCCACAGGTAATTTTGTATAAAACGATACCATAAACAAAGTCGTCATTTGAGTACCATATTTACCAGACTGTACGACGCACCAATTATCAAGAAATTTGAAAAATACAGTGGATTTGATTGTAAATACATGCAGTATTTATGTTTGCGTATTTATATGAGTTTTACTGTATACTACCCTATTTATGTTTTATAGTGTACTACTGTATTTGTGCAATTATTGAACGTGGTGAGAGCGCCCAAGTCTAACCACTGTGATACTGATGACATATGAAAAGGCATTCAATTTTATTTCATTGTCGCACTGTTTATACTCACAGTTCCAGAAATAAATGTTATAGAATGGAAAAAACAGCAAGTCATCCTGAAAGATATACAGTAAATAAACTTGAATAAGCACAACAAGTGAAATACCGTTTTTGACGATGAATTAGACTTTGCGACCCAGACTTGATTCCCTTTGCACACAATGTTTTGCGTTTTTGGTCAGCGTCATTGCACTAATATATACCGGTAGCTCTTACTGTAGTTTGACTTCCATGCGCCTTATAGTCCAGTGGGGCTTATATATGAAAAATATAAATAATATATTTTGAGGGGGTGAGTCTTATAATCCAATGCGCCTTATAGTGCAGAAAATCCGGTAATCACAATACATTTCATACTTACGACCAAGTATTGCTTCTAAGCTGCCGTTGAAGTTCTGAGGTTCTCTTTTGTTTCCTTTTAGCAACAAACAATTAATAAGTTAACCACAAGAGGGCACCAAAAGCACTCTATATGTTTCTCAAAGGCAAAACAGTTGATGTATGCAGTATCATTTAATTTTAATAATGCTTTTCTAATTTTCCAGTATTTAAGGCAGAGCAGGTTTATAAGGCTACGTTCTCTTTTCTTTCTAAAGATGGGTTTCTAGATGCACATCATAGTTTAGAAAATATAGTAATGCGTCATTTAGGTACCCCCTCCCTCAGAACTCACACACACAACAATGTGCAATCTGTATCTCCTGCCTGCATATGCTGCACGGTTTGCCTCCCCAGAGACGGATCAAAGGAAAGGGGGAATGATGGTTGAGTGAGAGAGGACAGAACAAGTTTGCAGGGAAGGCGTTAGGCAGTGACGAAGGCAGGGGGGAAGAAGGAGACCTTTGCGGTTTACCGTGGGGATCTTGCTGTGAATAGAACAAGTCCCCCCAGGCTTGTCTGCCGCTGTAACCGGGGGTGATTGCAACATCTCTGTGGGTGTCGGGTCACATCGCTCCCCCGATAGGAACCTGCCACAGGGGTGTGAAGTGATGTCCTCCGCGTCAAAAATTCAAGTATTAAAGGTTATTTCTTAATTTCTTATTTTGTTTGGGGAGATGGTCAAAGCTGATTGCAAATGTTATGTAATGTTTTTCATTATGATGCAGCATAGCTGGCTTTGTTAATATGGTATGTATCAACAGTGTAGGATATTATAGGAGCTGTGTGTGTATTTTAGCACCTAGTGCTAAAATAAAATGTGATTCATTAAAAAATAAACACCATTTACTAAAGGTGAGGTGTGTCGTTTGAGGTTCCCACCACAAACCGATTGAGAAGGTGTCCAGCTCAGAGCTTTCAAGTCCAGATTATTTTTCACCCAGCTGTACCTATCGCGTAAATGTGTCATTTGAAAAAAGGATCCACCTCCTATTGATGTATAAACACGCAATTTAGGCTTTTGGGGGGGTAGTGTACATAACAGGGTCTGATATGACCTTCGACTGCAGACAAGACTCACAAAATAAGGTTTAATTGATGATATATTGCTCCAGGATACGAAAAACTTGAAACCAACATTTCTTTACTTCTCAAAGAAAGAATTTAAAACTTTGTTATGTTTTACTAGGGCGGGCCCAGGCGCAGGCACACGAGCTGAGTGATAAGTTTACGGAAGGCGGTAAAGGAAATTAACAGGTAGCACTCCACACATGGGAGGACGAGAGATAATGAAAAACAAAAGAACAGTCCGGACAAAACTCTAGGCTGGGAAAGTTCAAGAACTCCTAAGTTGGTCAAAGACTGACATTAAGGGAAAACATATGCAGTCAGGAATATCAAAATGTAAATGAACGATTCAACAGCTTCTGCTTTGGGCACAGTCATCATATAAATTAATTAGTAAGGGTCATCTGTGGGTGAAGCGAGGCTGGTGTAGGGGGATCCTCCAGTCCATCTGCTCTTAAGAGGATGGTTGCGTGCTCGTTCCGAACACTTTGAAGTTGTCCGACACTTATTCTATTTGACATGCAAATAAATGAAATTATCATTCATAAAAAATATTAGAGGTTTTGAATGAAAATGGATCAGGATAAAAAAGGTGATAAATTCTGACTGTCCCTGCCTGAGGTAGCCAGTCATAGGTAACTACTTTCCTGTTGTAGCTAATATTTTGTTGTGATATTTATTTCATAATGGCATCCTCTGCTTTGCAGCTATTCATAAAGGTGGTTCATTTTCACGTTCATGTGCTGCCATCGCTATCTGCTGTAGTTCTTTGTAGTCCTTAACAAAGTAAAGCTCTTTATTCTGTTCAAGTTGGCCTCACTGATCATGCAAACAATACATGCAGTCTCTTGTTAAAAACAGAGAGGCTGATAAGAGACTATGGGTTTTTCTTTTGCTTTTTAAATGTCAAGCATGGAGGACTTGGAACATAATAGGTAGTGCTTTTGTATTCAAATAGAGAAAGACAATTTCTAAAGAGATGTGTTTAAAACCCTTTCTTCTATTTGGGTAATTTCGCCTCACTGCTGTCATTGTGATATAGGAGAGACGCCAAGGAGAACAAAGGCGTTTTTTTTTTTTTGGGTTCCTTATTTTTAGAGTCTTGCTTTGAAATGAGAAAAAAAATCGTGTTACACAAAGGGAGACTGTTCGGATTATTAGACTGAGAAAATATATGCATTCTGTATGATCTCATCGACAAAATCCCCAAGTACCTCCAGAAGAAATTCAGTTAGATATTTACAAATATTATAGATCGCTGTTTTAAGCATCTACCAAAAAAATAACTGCAAATTAAGTGTAAAGTTTAAGAACTCTACGATAAATTGTATTGATTTTGCCAATGTGGTACACCGAATGAATTAGTTCAAATTATTAACGGATTAAAATATGATTATTGATGCTGCCATACAGCAAAAAATTACACATTTTAAACTGTACTGCTAAAAGTCCAGTTTCAAAAATATGGTTTAAATAAATAAAAATGCAATCTAAAATGTTGTGGTTTATTTAGCATACATTATTGCTCAGTTTAATCCAATATTTTCTTTCAGTAGGAAGAATACTTTTGAATATAAAATAAGATTTTTTTCCAGTTAAAAAAAAAATCAGGAAAATAAAACCATGTAAAAATGGAAAAAAGAAAAAAAAGGAAGCTACATACACCACAAAACGAAGCAATAGAAAACAAAAGACATATTCAGAAATGAGTGAAAGGAAGCGTAGCTTGTTAGCTCTCACCCCCTTACAAAGACAAGACAACTATAAATATGTTATATATTGCAGAAAAATGACTTTTAGCCTTGTTCTTGAAGTAAATATCGATGAGTCGTCACTGATCCTCAACCTATAGAGGTTATTAACCCTGAAGAACCCACGGGTCATAATTTCCCAAAGAGGAAAAGGGTTCTTGGGTTCTCCAGGCTAGATGTCAAGTCAGGTCATGTTTATTTGTATAGCCCTTAAGCTGCGTCAGGGGTTAACACCCAGTGTTTGGTTGGCTGTCCCTAATGCCTATTTTACAATTAGGAGCTAAAACTAACGAAAAAATCGAAATCCCCAAAATATAATATAGAGATAAAAACAGAAGATGTGTTTTAATACCCCGAAGAAAACAACCTTTTGTTTGTTTTTTAATCATTCTTTTGAGGTTACTTTTAACATTTTTCTAAATTGAAATTCAGGGGTTTACTAGTATAGAAAATTCCCTGAGACACACACAATAAAATAGGAAAAACACACACAATATTTAAATGGATAAGGAAGCTTAATTAGGTGAGAAGAGATGAGAAAAAAACGGATGATGTACAGATGCTCCCTTACTTAAGAACATTCGAGTTACGAAAAACGGTAGATACGAACATTTTTTTCGGGATGTTGAAAAATACTTGGACATTGCTGTAAGTAAGATTTTGTATTGTTCACCTTTTCCGAGTACAGGACAGTACTGCAGTGCTTCTCTCTGCCACTACCGGCGTGTGGCGCTGTGAGTGCTCACCCAGCATCCACCCCAACGAGGAAATCCGTCTTCCTCTTCCTAGTTCATGTGTAAACATACTATACTGTATCTTCAGCACGCTAAGAACTTTGACATTTTTATTGTTAAATATCTCATGCATTTATTCAATATGGTTGGTGTAAAGTGTAAAGAATAGGCGAGCTGCTTCTTTTAAAATCAAAGTGGAATAAGAAAGCTTGATGCGGTTGAGAAAATGGTTGAATTGCGGGTTTTTTTGGGCCACTTTCTACTTTGGGTGAGGAAGGCGCCTAATTCTTGATGCTCATATTCCAAAAGTAAGTTAAACTTAACTTTATTCAGCTTTATAGAGAATATTAGTTTATTACATGTTTATTTTTTAGTACAAAACGATACAGGTTACGTATACAAGCCTTAAACAGATATTCCATACCAAAAAAAAAATATAGCACTGGAGCAATTTACCAACAAATTTAACTCGTGAACCATTGTCAGGAACATTTCTCGTTTGCAAGTAAGGCATTGTCTGTATTGTTGTTTTAGTGTATCTTATAGCTGTTTTAAGACACGTGTCGCCACTGAGGTGGAGGAGGGTTAAACAAAATATTTGGTTATGATGCAGAAAAGTCGCAGAGTGTCGCCTCACAGTTACCTGCAAAGTCAGACCGAAGCGTTCCAGACTGAGTATTTTGAGAGTGTCCTTCACTTGAAAGCGTGCATCTAATCTTGCAGTGCATTAAAGCACTTACACATATGTGGAGTAGTTACAGGACTGTTTAGCTAAGCAAACTGAGGGGGCGGGTAGGCAGGTAGGCAGCATTCCAGCAATCCCGTCAAGATAAGAGGGACTGAGTAAGCACTTGGAATATGATTTAAGGCGATTACATTGCCGTGTGTGCGGGAGATAGAGGTTAAAACAGTAATTTCGACTATTGTTGTGTTTAAGTGGGTTTTAACTCGTGTGCAGTGATGCGTTCATGTGTGTGAAATGGAGTTACAATAGGATCTCAAAACTGTCACTTGAATCGCGTCAGAGTAACCTTTCGGGCTAACAGCACAAAATGCACAAAGTGGATCTGCCAAAATCTAAATACTTCATACATATTGTTGTGGTCAGATTTGAGGTTGTATGTGTGTAATAGTTTATTAGGGGGAATTTATATAATTTATATGCTGACAAATTAGATGTAGCTGTGACTAGCAGTCTGGGGAGCCAAGTTAGGCTTATGCACCTAAAGGTATCTTCTCTTTGGAAATGTAGGTTTTTTTTGTCAAAGAGTGGTTATATACAAGGTAGGCTAGCGATCCAGCTGGCATGAACACAACAGTGAGGCTCAGTCAGGAGAGGCATGGGAGGCTGTGCCTCACTTGTCTTCATGGAAATATAAAATTTTAAAAACTATTTCTCCCACTTAGAAATCATGGAGGGTTCTGAAATTTTCATTGTAGGTGCATGTTTACTGTGAGAAAGATAAACTAAAAAGAAAAATCCAGGAATCACAATGCATGATTGTTTTAACAATTTATTTGTGTAATACAGCTGCAAATAAGTATTTGAACACCTGTTTATCGTCTAGAATTTTGACCCTGAAAGACCTTTTAGTCCGCCCATTAAAAGTCCACCTACACTCCATGTATCATCCTGAATTAGATGCACCTGTTTGAGGTTGTTAGCAACATAAAGACACCTTTCCACCCCATATAATCAGTAAGACTTTAACTTGTGACATGGCGAAGAGCTGCCCAAAGACACCAGAGACAAAATTATACAACGCTGGAAAGGGCTACGGAGCAATTGCCAAGGAGCTTGGTGAAAAAAGGTCCACTGTTGGAGCAATCATTAGAAAGTGGAAGAAGCTAAAATGACGCTCAAACTCAATCGGAGTGGAGCCCCATTCAAGGTATCACCTCGTGGGTCTCAATGATTCTAAGAAAGGTGAGGAGTCAGCCCTGAACTACACGACAGGAGTTGGTCAATGACCTGAGAAGAGCAGTGACCACTGTAGGTAATACACTGGGTCTTCCAACACGACAATGACGCTAGGCACACAGCCAGGAAAACGAAGGAGTGGCTCCGTAAGAAGCATATCAAGGTTCTAGAATGGCCCAGCAAGTCTCCAGACCTGAACCCAATCCAAAATCTTTGGAGGGGGCTCAAACTCCGTGTCTCTCTGCGACAGCCCAGAAACCTGACTGATCTAGAGAAGATCTGTGTGGAGGAGTGGGCCAAGATCCCTCCTGCAATGTGTGTAAACCTGGTGAAAGACGTTTGAGCTCTGTAAGAGCAAAAAAGGCTACTGCACCAAATATCAACATTCACTTTCTCAGGTGTTCAAATACTATATGACACAAATAAATTGTTAAAAAATCATGCATTGTGATTTCTGGATTTTTCTTTTTAGTTTATCTCTCTCACAGTGCATTTGCCCCTACAATGAAAATGTCAAACTCCTCCATGATTTCTAAGTGGGAGAAATAGCAATATAGCAGGGTGTTCAAATATTTATTTTTTCACTTTATATTCGGGGTTGAAGTTCTTTCTCATTCAACCTCTTAATTTGGGGATTTTGAGTTTCAAAATTGCTGAACTTTCACATTTTATTTTGATTTTTATTAAGAAATATGTATCTATACAGATGGCAAGTGAGGCACGCAATTATCTTGCCCCAGTGTAGAGGGGATATTGAGAACAAGTATTGTGATTTTCCTCAGATCTAAACAAAATAATTTCTGATAGTGTAGCAAGCTAACAGCAAGTCAACCTATTCAGTATATTTTTTAGAGATTTAATTCTTTTTTGGTGCTTTTATTTAAAAGAACCAGTATTAAACGTATTGCTGTGCTGAGTTTCTGCAGATGCACAGTGAGGCATGCAGTTCTCTTGCCTCATCCAAAAGGCGATAGTGAGACCAAGAATTCTGATTTAGCGCACACCTCAGCACCGAACATTAAAATTATTGATAGTATTATCAAATTATGAATAAATGAACCTTCAATTATCTTTAAATCTGACTGTGCCTCACTCGACACGAACATCACCGTACGTCACTGGAATGTTTAGTCGTCCAGAATGCCTGCACATATTTAGCCACATGGAGGTGTGATTCCTCATGCTGTCCTCGTAATTTTCCCTCTTTCCACGTGTAGCGAGCGCTCCGGCCTCTCCCAGAGAGATGATGAGTCTGAAAGAACGCAAGATTGACTACGACTCCACAGCATCTGATGCCGGTTTCCATAGCAACAAAAGCGAACACACGTCCCGGAAAGACGGCATGGCAGGTGAGTCCACGATAGGTTTGTCTTTAGGACTTCAAAACGAGTATGTATTTAAATGTCACAATAATTAATTAAATTATATGATAAATGATACTAAACATTTGAAAGTAAGCAAAAAAAGAAGTCATTGAATTGGGTTGTGTTATTTTATTTGCAGGTGGCATTTTTGTTTTATGTTGGTCTCTTTAAAAAGAATAAAGTGCCGTTTTGCTTGCAGGTGTCTCTGCAATGACTTTATTGTTTAGTCAAACAATAATAAACATTTGAAAAGAAGCAAGGAAAAATAAGTAATTGATCTCTATCGTGTTATTTTTGGCCACCAGGTGGCGATTGTGTTTCATGCTGGACTCTCTAAAGGAGTGAAGTGGCATCAGTGGCATCACACAAATGTTGCTATGAATAATTGAATTCATGGGTAAATAAGGATAAGCCATTGAAATTGAAGTTGAAAAAAGAGATTGGTTGAGAAAGGTCCTAAGGTCGCCGTCATATTTGGCTGGCAACTTGCTGCTACGCTGTGCTCTGTGGCACTGGTTTTCGGTGCCAACTATTGGTCAAATATTACAAATATAGTATAAAATATTACATTTTTTTCTTTTATTGATTCTCTGTGTTAATAAATTGTGTATTTTATTTTAAAACAGACGGGTTCATTGATTCCATTTTGGGGGGATCGCTAGTTCATATCAGAACTCAAAGAACTCAAATTAATCGTGCAATTATATTTTTATCAGTTTAGGAATTTCTGGCATCCTTCAGAGAAAAAAAGGTTTATGTTGGACCACAAGCAACACCTAGAGGCAAATTTGTAAACTGATTGCAGTAAAGAATAATTTGTTTCAATACTGACGATTTTTTTCAAAATTAGAGCTAGAAAAATCCCTACAACATGAAAAAGTATATCTAAAATGTGGCTTTTGTTTTCCACTTTCAAGTGTCCTGTGGAACATCAACATTGTTCCGAAACTCATACCTGACTGCCAGTGATGATATCAAGCCAAACCAGGTGAGCTAACAGTCCATTAGAAAATGTTGAATTTGTTTTGTACCCCCTGCCGAATTGCACGTCCTGCATGTCTTCGTGTTAGGCATATGCTGTCAAGTAAACTCGATCGAATTGGAGTGTCTCACTCTCATCAAATCCTTCAAAGAGTGACTCCTGGTCCAAAAAATGTAAATTAGCTGGACTAAAGTCCTCGATTTAAATTGCCTCCCTTTTCCATTTTATTATGTTCTCTTCTAACAACGAGACGTTATTGATGCAAATGAAAACTGAAGGACCACAAAATAAAACGAAAATGGAAACAAGTATCCATTATCTCCCCGGTAGCACAAGCAAACAGTATTTGAAGTCAACTGATTTCACGAATGAAACTCAGAGCTGTTAAATTGAACTGCATGGAGAAGTTTTACCGTCAAACTAAACATAAAACACGGAAGTTGCACATTTATTATTGATTTCAAAAAACCACATAACTTTAACTAACGTTAACATTGCCAAATGGGGTTATGCTTACTCTATAGCAGGGATCGGGAACCTATGGCTCGCGAGCCATATATGGCTCTTTCTATGAGTATCTGTGGCTCAGAGACCAATTTGATTGCATGCAAAATTGCTCCATCTTGTTCAAAACCGGAGTTGTCAATCCTATTCAAGTACACGTAAAGCAAAACCAAAGCTAAACACGAGCGTAACACTTCGCAGTATATATAGGGCAAATTTTTCACTACAATTTACAGTCAAGGTGTCACACAAAAAAAGGGGGAAAAAAAACTCGTTTTGGCTGTACAACGCTAAAGAATCCTTTATTTAAAAGTTCACTATATAATCTGTGTTCAGTGTTCAGATACTTTATGATGAATCCACAGAACTGTAAATACGCCAAAACACTGGAAGAGAACTTAGTCATTTGATTGGGTGAGTGGGAGGGATGGGTGGAGCTATGCAAAAAGTACAAGCATTCCCTCCCATCTCTCGCCAAAGGTAAGCACATAAGGCTCCCTATTCTCAGAATGTTGTGACGTTTTTACAAAATAAATGCTTGCATCTGGTTTTGAAACCAATATGTATGAAAAAAAAGGGTCAAAAGGAGTTTAACCGATCTTGAGTAATTGCAAGAAAGAGACAAGTTTAAAGTGGTATGTTTGTTGAATTTGGGACAGGGGCTCTGGCATTATTCTCTTTTCATAATTTTTATCAAATCATCAAAAATAAATGTGCTGAAGACTTAGCTTTTGTCTGGGGCGCCGGTTTAGCAATTTAGTAAATTTGTCTCATAATATATGGTGTGGCTCTTTCCCAAAATAAAATTAATCTTTTTTGCTTTTATGGCTCTTTGAGTCAAAAAGGTTCCCGACCCCTGCTCTATAGGGTTACGACAGAGCACTTTTATGTAAGATTTTAACATAATGTAATTCTTAATTTTTTAACAAACATCAGTGCTAAATTAAAGCTTGATTGGAGTGGTTGCCTGCAACAAACTATGTAAAGCTCAAATATCTTATTCACTAAATATTTTTAAAAAAGACTAGTTTTAGTGAAACGGGTGATGGTTATATCACTGTCAATTTTCCTTTTCATGGTTATTTCCTTAAAAAGGTCTCTACCATGATTGCAAAGGAATACACTATATGATAATTTTATTAAACTTCTGCTCATGTTTTAATTATTTTGTGATTTTGAATAAATAAATAAATAAATACATTTGAAAATTGTTGTATTGAAACTTTATTCTCTCTGCCGATTATGAGGTACCCTGTGATTGGCTGGCAATTAATCCAGGCCCACTGCCCGAAGTTAGCTGGGATGGACTCCAGCACCCCCTAGTGAGGATGAGCGGTTCATAAAATGAATTGATTACTTATCAAACACATGATTGTGGAGCAGCGTACTTGACTTTAATGAACTTTCACAATAATATAACAAAATGCACAATATTATTGAATAATGATGCTCATATGGGGTGTATCTAAAAATACAAACAAAATTTAGCATTTTTGCCAAAAAGAAAATCAGTTTCTCATGGAAGTCTTAATGCAACTCAATTTACAGTTAAGAATCAGCATTGACAATTTGATGTCTTTGATACCAAAAGTTTTCACTGGCACTGAATGACTTTTTCCTAGATGAAAAAAAAAATCTTCATATTTGTTTATAGTTAAGTAGACACTCGAAAAAAGAAGAGAAGACATCACTGAATTTTGAAACTGCAATGGTAACAGGAGAGGACTGTTCCAAACCCTGAGATAAGAAATTCTAACGTGTTCCATAGGTCATCCCCCAAGCTCTTTCTTTCTATTAACTCCCCTAGGTTACAAAAAGCAGATAAGCCCTAATTAATGTTGACATCAAAGAACAGCGACAATGATGTAAATAATGCATAACAGTTGGAATAAGAAACATCAGTGAGAAATAACCTTGAATAACAAAAAGTGGGACAAAATAGCAAACAATTGTGTGCAATAGTAGTCAAAATAATGAACAGCCACAGGATTTTCAGCAAACACATTTGCAGGGTTTCAATAATACAAATGGACTAAACGATTTACATATCATTCCCTGCTTTGTATATTGAAGAAACAAAGATAAGCAGTTTTTATTGTCTGCAAAACAGAGTAACAAACATGAAATGATTGACTTTACACCTCTGTAGAATACAGGTGATATTAAATCCTCCTGTGTTGCATAGAGAATTATATATCTAGTCTTCTTTTTGGAAAATCCAAGCCCCCCTTTATATGCATTTAATAGTAAGGCCAAGATAAATGATCAAACGGGCACACAAGTGCTGCTTTCTTTTATTAATGTTAACCTGTGAACTTATAAGTTCTCTCCTTATTTCACACGTGTTTTCATCACGCAGAGACAATCCAAGGACATACAAAATGCAGTTTGAAAGTGTTATATCCGTTTATTAAGGCACAAAAAACACTTATTCCTATCTGTCCTTATGTGAAAAAGTAATTGACCACCTTATTAAATCAGAAAGTAACTGTGACTAACCACTGTTTTAAGAAAGCTGTGTTCAATTCCACAACCCATACCCAGAGTTAATTTCCAACACACGTGTTGAATCAAGAAATCTCTTACAAAAGTACATTGAATCTGTTAGACAACGTGAAGTAGGCTACAAAATCTACAATTGACATAACACGATAAAAATAAACTCCACAAGAAATTTGAATTAAAAAGTAGTTGAAATATATCAGTCCTTAAAAGTTCACAAAGCCCAACGGCTGTAGGGCTCCAGTGAACCACTGTGAACCACTGTCAGAGCCTTTATCCACAAATAATTTTTCTTGGACTGTCGGTGCTGCATTGTGTGTATAAGGTTTCTTATGGGTTAATGAGGGGAGCAATTGGTTTAGGTTGACAGGTATGTTAATGTCGTAGAATGGACAGCAAATTTTGAACCTTGATCGTGCATGCTAAAATGAAAATGCAGCATGTGGCACCAACCCTTTCCCTACCCTTTCTTGTCCTGTTTATCAATACCACCTGAAATCCTTTTTTCCACCATCACCTCACCTCCCACCACCCTTCAACCGAACCCCCTCCCCTTCAAATACCGCATCTTCACCAGGCGCCTACGCTGCCCTGCACTGTCCCCCCGCAACCGCAACAGGACAGCCCGGCATCAGTTCTAAAAGATCTAAAGGATCACTACGATCACTATCCTCCCCCTCCATCCTTCCCGCAGCCTCTTCCCCCCCAGCCGCCTCCACACAGCCAGAGCAGGAGCTTCGACGAGACCTACTACGAAGACCAGGACCAGGGACCGCCCCCCAACCAGCCCCAGCCGCAGGTCCAAGCCATTCAGACCCAACCTCAGCAGCCCCCCAACAGCGCAGGACCACCCCGGGACCCTCGGGAGGACCTCCGCATGCACCTGGGCCTCAAGTCCACCGGCAACTATGTAGACTTCTATTCGGCATCCAGGCCCTACAGCGAACTCAACTACGAGACCAGCCACTATCCCGCCTCGCCTGATTCCTGGGTCTAATTCCACTGAAAGGTTATAAAGTCTTTCTGTGTGTGGGCTGGGATTTTGTTATTTTATTTTTCACAATCACACAATTTGCATAGTAGTCTTGACTGACCCTGGTAAGGACTCTTTCTGCTCTCAGTCATGTCATGACAAACAATGCATGTGCATGCATTTTTCTTTCCTTTCTTTTTATTTTTTTCCGCCACCGTTCAGTTTTTGTCTTTATTCTCAACCAAGCTCAACTGAGTGAGTGCAAGGTGAGAGGGCGGAACAAAACGGACCAAGGTATCAAACAAATAAGGCACAGGGTAGTATTGAGGACCAATCCTGCTATATGTAGAAAATAGTGTATAAATAAATACCTACAAATATATGCCATATAAATTAATGAACACATAAATCTTGTAATACCTTCTTCTTGAGTCTTATAATATAGGACGCTTCTCATGCGTGCTCCGGAATTTGTCTTTCTTCAATCTCTTGTGCTATTTCTATGGAATTACACATTGTATTCTTGTAAGGAGGAAAAGCATGGGGAAAAAAACCCTCAGAAACTGTCAACTAAAACAAAGTGATGATTTCTAAATGGACACTTAAATGATAGTTTTTAATAATGCAAGCTCTGAAAATTTGTTTAGAATGATTCATGGAAGAAGCGTCCAAATTTATTTTGGGGACGGCCTGGGTCTCTTGGAATCTTTTATTTCTTTTTAGATGATTCGTTCATTTTTAATGTGATGTTTGTTGCAACCTGATTTGAAAGCAAAAAATAAACAAGAAAATACCAGATATATGGCATAAAATAATTTACTCATTCATTAATGCATCTTGTTTTGTTTTTTCGGCACGTGTTTTGATGTGTATTTTGTCGTGTATTTTGTTGCGTATTTTGTATTTTTTCAAGGTTATTTAGTTTGGCATGTATTTTGTCACAACAACATTTAATTCAAATGAGGGTGCGGGTCGAATCAGCTAAGCTTTTCACCTATTAGTTAATCAATGATCCCCTCGATGGCTGGCTGATACTTGGGGAAGAAAGGCATTGCAGTTGATCGCTGTACTCGTTGAACAACCAATGAGTGAAAAGCTCAGCCAATTTGACTCGCCCCTTCATTTGAGTAACCGAATATCCGACAAAAATACGCAACAAAAGAACTACATTAAATTAACATGCAAAAATAAATGGATATCTGAGAAATACGCGTGACACAAGAACTAAATAGGGGGGCAAAAGCTCAGGAGGTAGAACGCTCGTCTTGGGATCAAGGGATCCCAGTTCGAATCCCGGCTCGTCCGTGTTACATGTCGAAGTGTCCTTGGGTAAGACACTGAACCCCTAATACCCCCAATAAGCAGGTTAGCGCCTTACATGGCTGCAAGGCCGCTATTGGGAAATGTGGAGCACATTGTAAAGCGCTTTGGGAAGTCATTGACTTGAAAAGCGCTATATAAATGCAGATCATTTCATTTCATTTTAAATTAAATAAATATGCAACAAAAATATCGGACAAAAAATAAATATATGAATACCAGACGAAAATAGGTGACAGACTACGCAGCATAAATAGGAAATAAATAAAATATATTATAAAATAAAAACGCGACATAATTTAAGTCTAAAAAAAAGGGACAAAAATAAGCAACAAACAGGAATATAAATATGCGACAAAAATATGCAACAAAATATTAATGAATATTTGATACGCAATCGGATCTTATACGGAAGTGGATCTTCCGAAGCGGGAGATGGCGGTGTCAATGACGGAAAAACAGGTCGATAGCCGGGACAGGAGATCAAAAACGTGGTCGGGTTAAAAAACGGGTCGTAAGCTGGGACGGAAGAGCAAACGTGGTCGGGATCAAAAACAGGTCGGAGCCGCAGACAAACGGGGAGATCAGGAACGGATGGGTGTAAAAATAGGTGCAAAAACAGGACAGGTGGGTCAAAATGCTTGCCTTGTAACAACAGAGGTTCGCTGACGGACTGACAACCGGAGAGTGACAGGACTGGACTTAAAAAAGGACAGGAAACCAATCAGGTGGCCCGCAGCGGCTGGCGCCAAATGAGCGGGCACAGGCGATGCTAATCTGTAATCTTGACAGCAACAAAAACAATAACGGAAATAGATTAGCGGCAAAAATATGCGCCTTAAATACACAACAAAAATATGTGACAAAATACATGACAAAATGAATTCCAAAATAAATCCCAGACCAAAAACACGACAAAATGCATAAATATATGAAAAATTGTCTTCCACGTCGTATATTTAGGTCTAACATGATTATTTATATGTTAATTTATTTTGTTTTTATGGCATATGTTTGTATATACTTATTTGTGCATTAATTTCTACATAAGGCAAGCTTGGTCTTCCATAAGGGAGGAGCGAGTGAGGGGGAACCCAAAACGATTTCTTGGGGCTGCAAGTGTGAGAATAGACGAGGGATGAGCAGAAAAGCATTGCTTTCTGGTTAGTTTGTTGTCGTTGCCTTATTACAGAGCGTATTGCATTCCGTTCAACTAAACAAAAATGATGTTGTTTTATTTATTCACTTGTTTTTTTTTTTACTTTTAGGAAATATTTTGCATTAATTACCAAAAAAAATTCGTGTTTTAGATTTTTTTTTCCCAGTTTTTCCTCAGTGTCCTAAACCCACATCAGAATGAAACATAAAACAGTAGCACTGCCATGTGTTTTTCAAGCTCTCAAAAGGCTGAATGTGAATACGGTACAGTAATCCCTCGCTATGATGTGGTTTAATTTCCACGGGTTTCCTACTTCACATATTTGCATTGTGCGTTGTGTTCTACAATCTGATTGGCTCAACGGTCTCCCTGCTTATTAATATGACAGCTTAGTAGCCATTTTTAAAAACAGATAATACATAAACAAACACTTTAACAGTACTTTGATTAATTAAACAAATATGTGAGCCTATGTGTTCTTAAGTTTCCATGTAACGGTATTATTGTTAAAAATCTAAAGGTTTCTAATTTACGTATTTGGCACATGACGGGCTGTATTCGGATCGTAACCTCTGCGACAAACGAGGGATTATTGTATTGTTGTTTGCGCTCAGATACCCCAATATATAACCACAAACTGGAAATAAAATGGAAAATAAGGGAAATAACTAACAATAACAATAAAATACAGAAAAATATTCCAAAAAAAAGAAAAATATTAAAGGGGCAGTGTGCATTATATAGCTCCTCCTGCTGGTAAAAAAACCTCGTGATTCAAATACATAAAAGTACATGAGCTATCATATAAATATGCATGTTTCAAAATGCTTATACGTTGAGAAATTATCATTTATACTACATAACATTAGCCTCACAGAAAGGGAGCTGACATCAGTGTCTGCCATCTTTCTGCTATAGTTGGCCAAAAACCTCAAAAACCTGGAAAAATATACATTTAAAATGATGCATTTTGTTCACTTTAAGTCTTTGTGTATTGTAGCACAATACATGAAAAAATACAGAATGAAATAAACGATAAAATACACGATACAATAGATGACATAATACAGGACAATATGAATGAGAAAAAACACGACAAAATAACGAAATAATAATGACCCAAATCTGTAAATGATTTACAAATGACAAGTCTTGTATTTTTTGGTTTGTATTCTTCCACTTGTGCATTTTAGCACAATACCCGACAAAACACATGGCAGAATACACAACGGAATGCATAATAAAAAATATATACTGAAAATGGTAAATGCCAAAATACTTAGCAAAATAAATAATGACCAAATTCGCGACAAAATACATGATAAAATACTTGACAAAATAAATGACAATATACATAATAAAATACACGAAAAATACAATGTCAAATAAAGGTCAAAATTCGTGACAAAATCTATCTATCCATCTACCTTGGTCATATCCCTCGAGAAGGTTGACCGACTGCAAGACAACCACATACACAAAAGCAAAGAAAACGAGAAAGTAGCAAAAAAAAAAATTTTTTGACCATGACCAACCCAAATGCGAAAATAAGTAAATGACAAAATGCACGAAAAAAATCCATGACAAAATACGGCAACATTTAGTGGTCAAATAATACACGCTCTCCCTTTGAATCGACCAAACGTCAAAAATAACCCCCCTGCCCAAAAAACATGTAAAAATGGAGAAAAAGTAAACAGTGTTTTGTTGTTGTTTTGAATGCAATACGCAACGTTATCTTTGTGTACACTTCGTTTATTTTAAAGCAATGTCGTCCTGTTTTTCTACTTTTTTTTTTTAAACACGAGAAAAAAGCAACAAAAAAACTGTAAAATAAGAGCATCAGGAACAGACCTCCATCAAGCGGGCACAATCCTGGCTTTCCCGTTTTTGTGTTTGTCGCAACTTTCCCATTTTTTGTTGGAGGAATTGTTTCTTCACTGCCTACAAAAAAAAAAAAAAAAAAGATTTCCGAGCCCTCTTTTTGCGTTTGGGAAGCTTGAGGAACATCCACACTCGAGTCAGTATTGTAAACTAAACGGGAAAGAACCCCTTTCGGACACTGGACGTCCTGCTTTGCTGTTTTGTCACTTTTTCATGGCTGATCCGGAACCTGCAAGGCATTGTGGGTAACTTTTTTTCGACTTTGCAGGCGAGCGAGTGTGTTTGCGTGCATGTCTGTTGAAGAAAGCGTGACCTGTGCATAGACACTTTTACCCAGGTGAGCTTATTTATGCATGCATGTGTGAAGTTGTGCGGGTGTGTTGGTGTGTGTGAGAGGCGGTCTGAGAAGTAAATCGTACTTGCTCTCACATATAACATCATACTCTCACACGTACTATACCACTATACAGACACAGTCCTCAATCATTACTATTCTCTCTTATACATACTTTTATACTCTCTCATAGTATTATTATACTCTCACACACACACACACACACACACACACGCTACTTTACTGTCTCACACATACCACTGTACTCTCATACACACTACTATGCTTTCATATACATACTATTATATTCTCACACACACACACCCAAACACACACACACATTATTATTGTCTCTCACACACTATTACACTCTTTCACACACACATTACTATTATCTCTCACACACTATTACACTCTTTCACACACACACACACACTACTATACTCCCGCACACACCAGGAAACTATTTCACACAGGACTATTCTTTCTTACAAACCATTACAATTGCTTTCACTACAGGTATTGTTTACACCTAGGGATGATCACCTCATCTCTCAGAATTGTTCTACTTTGATTACTTTTGGTAACCAAGGCCATGTACACTGATCTGTGTGTATATCTACTATAACATTCAGAGTCAAACGAGTTGCTCCCAATAAGTGAGAGAGTATAGTAGTGTGTGTGTGAGACGGCATGGTAGTGTGTGTATAAGTGATATAGTGGTATGTGAGAGAGAGTAGAGTAATATGTGTATGAGAGTACAGTAGTATTGTGAGAGATATTTATGGGAATATAGTAAACTGAGCGAGAAAGTATAGTAATGTGTGTATGAGAGTATTGTAATATGAGTGAGAGAGTATAGTAGTTTGAGTATGAGGGTATAGTAATGTGTTTTTGGGAGTATAGTAATATGAGTGAGAAATTATAGTAACGTGTGTAAGAGAATCTTGTAATTATGAGAGTATAGTGATGTGAGTACGAGAGTCTTTTAAAATGTATATTTACTGCGAGAGGGTATAGAAGTGAGTGCAGTAATCTGTTTGAGAGTAAAGAATCATGTGTATGAGGGTATTATCTAATGTATGAGAGAGTATAGTAGTGTGTGTATGAGTACAGTAGCTTGTGTGAGAGAATATAGTACCGTGTATGAGTGTATAATAGTATTTATGAGAGAGTACTGTAGTGTTTGTGCACCTGTTTGACTGTGTCTGTATGAAAGGATATATATGCATGAGTGAAAGTTTGCGGTTATATGTGAGAGTAAGTATGAATTACTTCTCAAACGGCCTCTCATATGTGTGTCCGTGCGCCCCGCACGAATCAATGTCCACGCGAGGCTTCCCCAACCGGGCAAATTTTGCTCAGATCACTAGAACGGATTGTTGATATAGAATGATAAATCTATAAATATATGAATATAAATATAAATATATAATTTTTATGTGCAGATTTCCGTGTCACTAATGCGCAGAAGATTAAAAAAATGTGGTGTATAAACAGAAGTCATTTGCTCTAATTGTGGAAAAAACTGCAGTTCCCCCCTCTCCGAGAGAAATCCTACCTGAAGAAGCTCAGGCTCTGGTGTGTGTTGTTGTGTATCCATGCTTCAGAAAGGACCGTACTTGAACACAAGGAGAATAAAAACAAACTCTTTGCAAACAGGTGTCACTGAGTTGTTTTTTTCCATTTTTGTTGTTGTTGTTTTTTTATGGTGTTCAGTCCAATAAGGAGGCTAGACTGTCCAACAGAGATATATAAATTAAATATAGAGAGAGATCTTTTCTTCCTCATGCCATGAGGCTCTTTAACTCCACCTGGCGGAGTAAAGGCCCACATTAAACCACACCCCTTACATTGCATATTGCCGTACTTTTATTGCAGTGTGTATTTTATGTAGCACTATTTAAATACTCTATACAACACGCTACAGTGGGTATTAGCACGTCACGTTGGGTATTTGTATATTGTATTCCTTTTGCTTTATTATTGTATTGTTCTCAGCGAAGGGATGCTGCTGGAAATGTGAATTTCCCTGCGGGGATGAATAAAGTATCTATCTATCTATCTCTATCTATCTAAATCGATGGTGTGCAGTCAGGGGAGGCAGGTGAGTCTGTGCTGAACCTTCCCATTTGGCTTTACATTTTTTGGATTCTCTTTTTCAAAACCGCTGTGATGAATATTTTTGATACTATTTGTATGTAATGTAATACTTTGCTGAGCTTCTGCAATTGCAGAGTGAGGCATGCAGTTGTCTTGCCTCATGGCAAAGGGTGATGGAAGATTGCCTATACCAGGGGTGGGGAACAAGTTTGACACAAAGAGCTGAAATTTTTAACTGTGAGAGTCAAAGAGCCACAACACGCACTGACATGCCATGACAGACAGACAGACACAAAAAAACATATTATTTCCCATAACACACTCCTCTCCTTACAATACAACAAGTATTGTTCTTGTGTTGATTTCAAGGAAAGTGTCCACCCTCAATACACACACAAAAAAAACTAAGCATGAAACAAGGCAAAGAGCCACAGTATACAGAAAATATGATGAGGCGCAGGGCCGCATTCTTATTGGCCAAGCTCCGCATGCGGCTCTAGAGCCACGTGTTCGCCACCCCTGGCCTAGACAGTATGTAGATGCCTTTATTCAAAAGAAGCAATGCTTAGAATTCATTTATACAAGTTTTGTTTCTACGCTACATGTATTACGCTACATGTATATATATATATATATATATATATATATATATATATATATGGTTAATGCACAGCCCCACCGTGAGGAGGTTCAGGGTTCAAGTCCAGCTACTGCAGCCACCTTGTGTGGAGTTTGCATGTTCTCCCCGTGCCTGCCTGGGTTTCCTCCGGGCACTCTGGTTTCCTCCCACATTCTAAAAACATGCATATCAGGTTAATTGGGCGGTCTAAATTTTCTCTGTGAGTGAGTTGTCTGTCTCTGTGTGCATTGGACTGGCTGGCAACCAGTTCAGGGTGTCCCCTGCCCGCTGCCCGAAGTCGGCTGGGATGAGCTCCAACACCCCCGCGACCCGACTGAGGAAAAGCGGTTCGGATAATGGATGGAATGAGGGATATATATATATATATATATATATATATATATCCCTCTATCCATCCATTACGACTCACTCACTCATTCACACCTAGGGACGATTTGGACCAGCCAATTAACCTGACATGCATGTTTTTGGAATGTGGGAGGAAACTGGAGAAACCCACACGAGGAGAACATGCAAACTCCGCACAGGAAGGCTGGTAGCTGGATTTGAACCCATGACCTACCTCAGAACTGTTCCACGCATGCGCTAACCACTGCGCTGCCACCCGGATATATATATACAGTGCATCCGGAAAGTATTCACAGCGCTTCACTTTTTCCACATTTTGTTGTTACAGCCTCATTCCAAATTGTATTAATTTAATCTTTTATCTCAAAATTCTACACAAAAGACTCCATTATGACAATGTGAAAAAGTTTTTTTTTACTTTTTTTGTATTTATTAAAAATAGAAAACTAAGAAATCACATTTACATAAGTATTCACAGCCTTTGACGTGAAGCTCAAAATTGAGCTCAGGTGCATCTTTTTTCCACTGATCATCCTTGAGATCTTTCTACAGCTTAATTGGAGTCCACCTGCAGTATATTCAGTTGATTGGACATGATTTGGAAAGGCACACACCTGTCTATTTAAGGTCCCACAGTTGAGTGTGCATGTCAGAGCACAAACACCAAGCATGAAGTCAAAAGAACTGTCTGTAGACCTGCGAGACGGGATTATCTTGAAGCACAAATCTGGGGAAGGATACAGACAAATTTCTGCTGCTTTGAAGGTCCCAATGAGCACAGTGGCCTCCATTATTCGTAAATGGAAGACATTTGGAACCACCAGGACTCTTCCTAGAGCTGGCCGGCCTTCTAAACTGAGCGATCGGGGAAGAAGGGCCTTATTCAGGGAAGTGACCAAGAACCCAATGGTCACTCTGTCAGAGCTCCAGCGTTCCTCTGTGGAGAGAGGAGAGCCTTCCAGAAGGACAACCATCTCTGGAGCAATCTACCAATCAGGCCTGTATGGTAGAGTGGCCAGACAAAAGCCACTCCTTAGTAAAAGGAACATGGAAGCCCGTCTGGAATTTGCCAAATAGCACCTGAATGACTCTCAGACCATGAGAAACAAAATTTTCTGGTCTGATGTGACAAAGATTGAACTCTTTGGTGTGATTACCAGGCGCCATGTTTGGAGGAAACCAACAAAATGTGGAAAAAGTGAAGCGCTGTGAATACTTTCCGGATGCACTGTATATATAATTTTGGGGGGTATTTTTTTTTTTTGTAGAGGTTTTTTTTTACACTGTGGTCAACATTATTGGCAGCCCACATATTATTAATTTAAAGACAGAGGGCACCGGCCAGTGAAAGTTTGATAACGGGCTCTATCTGGCCCGCGGACCAGACATAAACATCCTAAGGGGATCAAATGAACTTCGAAAATACATACTGATGCTGGTCAGATCTATTTTAATCGGAACCAGAATTAATCAGTTAATATTTAAATAAATTAGACTCTGCATGTTCCCTTAAGTAATGGAAGTTGAAATCAGGGCACTTTTCAGTCATGTAGAGCTTTTTTTCCCCTTATTTGAATCCACTTAAAAGGTTTTTACTTCAAACAATATTCCCTCTCAGTTCCTCACCTGCTCGACCCCCCTTAGATGTACAGCCACCGCTTTTTTTCCCCCTTTTTTTGACACTCGGAAGCTGTGCAGACATCCTTTGATCAACTGCACCTTTAAGGTGGAGTGAAGAGCACTTAAGTAAAGCACACACTTGTTTATGCATTCAGCAAATCTGAAACGGAATGTGGTTTGCATTCACAAACAGGAGCTTTCCCCGTTTAGGAGTAAATATTTACTGCCTGCTATCTTCATGACTTTGTTTTTAAATGGGCTGTTGTTATTTTGACATTGTGTTCGTAGAGGCAAGGGTTTATTGTGACAAAAAATTGTCAGGACCAGAACAAAGACAGGACCCACTTGCGTACGTTTCTGTCACAACCCAGAAACGGAGACAGGACCCAGTAGTGTTTGTTTACTCAGTTTTATTGATAAAGAGAGAGAGCAGTGCTTGCTTCCACAATCCGACACGGGTAGCAGGTGGCAGGAACGGGAAAGTGCCACTTCCGTGTCGAGCGAGGATAATCGTAGGCAGCAGGGATACTGGTCGCTAGCCGGGACGGGAGAGCAAGGGCGGTATCGAGTCCAGAAAAGAGGTCGGCAACAGGTATCAGGCAGGAAACAGGGCAAAACAGGTCGATGGTTCAGGATGGAAGAGCAGGGCAGAAACGGGTCCAGAAACAGGTTGGGAACAGGTTTCAGGCAGGAGAAAACAGGGCAGAAAAATGTTGGAAGGTATGGAGCTTGTCTAGCTGGGAGCATAGGTTCGCAAACGGTCTGACAGCTTCCTCTTGGAAGCCGAGGGTTTAAAAAGAGTCTTTGAACCAATCAGCGCTCAGGGCTGTTGGCGCTAATTGGGCAGTCACAGGTGCCCTGAATCAGCAATCATGACAGTTTCTCTTAGTTATATTGGGAAGAAGGGAAAGGATTGTACACACGATCTGGAGATCGCTGGCCGCGGGGAGCGGAATGCTCAGAGGCGGAAGTGGTATTTCCGTGGCGAGCGAGGGAGGTGTCGGCAGCGGGAAAAAACAGGTCAGTAGCCGGGACAGGAGAGCAAAAATCGTGGTCGAGATCAGAAAATGGGTCAAAGCCGGGAAACAGACAGGGGCCAGAATAGGGTCGAAAAGCTTGCCTAGCATGAGCTGAGGTTCGCTGATGGACTGACAACAGGTGACAGAAAAACGGGGGTTTAAAAAGTGACAGGGAGGTGATCAACGTCCGAGGCAGTTGGCGCCAAAGGAGCGGGCACAAGTGCCTCACATAAGTAATCATAACAAAAATAGGCTTGGATATTTTGAAATGAAAGAGGAGTCAAAATATTAATTATAAATATTTATAAATTATAAATATTTTGCTGTTATTGATTCTGCTGACAACAAAAGGTGAGTTTAATGTGGATTTTGGTATTGATCTCTGTATTGTTTTAATGAAGTGAAGATTGTCGTTTGGAGCAGCAGTATTCACACAAGGTCATTAAATTAAATTTCCAGCGTTCCCTGTCTAACGAAAGCCCTTTTTCATCTAGTTCGCGTCTCTGTGCTTGGGGAATTCAACAGCAATTTATTGACTGAGTGTTCCACAAGATCCTGTGTCCAAGAAAATGTAAGTTGCTAACGGTAAGTCCAAGTCTGAGTCACAAAGATCTTAGTGCATGTGAAATCACTCACTAAGGCCATGTCAGGACTAGAACGGAGACAAGACCCACTTCTGTTGCGTTTCTCACAACTTTTTATTGCAAGGGAGAGAAAGGGCTGTGCCCACGTTCCGGTGTTCGCTGGACGCAGGAAGCAACTCGCTCTGGTACTCGAATTATGCTCCTAACGCGGAAGTGGATCTTCCGTGGCAAGCAATGGCGGTGTCAGGGATGGAAAAAGCGGGTCGGTAGCCGGGACAGGAGAGCAAAAACGTGGTCGGGGTTGGAAGCGAGTCGGAAGCCAGAAAAAGAGCGAAGACGTAGTCGGGGACAAAAAGAGGTCAGAGGCCGGGACAGGAGAGCAGACATGGTCAGGATCAAAAACGGGTCGAAGCCGGGGACAGACGGGAGCAAAAAACGGGACAGGTGGGACTCAGGGTCGAAAAAGGCTTACCTAGTATTCACTGAGGTCTGCAGACGGACTGACAAAAGGGGACAGACAGGACTGGGTTCAAATACTGAATGGGAGCCAATCAGAACCCGCAGCAGTTGGCGCCAAAAGAGCGGGCACAGCTGAGTTACATCAGTAATCATGACAGGCCCAAACGCGAAATTGAATCACAAAGTGCAACACGAGTCGGAGCCTGAAAGAGTAAACTTAGGTCGCAGTTAGAAGAAATATAGGGCCAATTGAAGTTGAAGTTAAAAAATCAAAACACAAGTCAAATCTGAATTGGAAATGTCTGAGTCAAACTAAATCCAATTACAATCAGTCACAAAGGTCTGAGAGTCGAGTCGAGTCTGTGTAGGAATACCCCCAGCCGACTCCATCACCCACAGTATGCCCCTGACGGGACTCTCCAGCAGTAATAAAAATTACATTGAATTTATATCACTGTTTATTCAGTTTTTACTGTATTTTAACCAATCCGTGTGTCTGTATTTTGTCTCTTTACTGTTTCTATTGTACAAAGAATGATTTTATTCAACACTTTTAATGGCAATTTATTGCCTGAAAAGTGTTGTACAAATACATTTGATTTGATTTGATATGGGTACCTAAGGCTGGGAAAAAAATGAGTAGGTTTTTTTTTCAGTTCGAGTCTCCATAGTTTGTATTGTGCTTTTGAGCACTCGTCTTCACTTGCACTTGACAATACAGTAACATCTAGTGGTCAAATTGTCAGAACCAGAACAGGAGGAGGACCCAGATGCATAATATTTCTCACACAAGCTTTATTTCACGGGAATGGGGCAGTCATGCACGTTAACACAAATGCCAGTGATTCGGCGATTACTGAGCGGAAGAAGTAAGGCAGAAGTCTGGCGTGGTACAACAGGAAGCCAGAGGCCGACGAGATCGATACCAGTTACATGAGCAGATACCGGACAGATGGGGTCGATACCGAACAGGACGGGACAGACAGGATCGATACCAGATACACGAACAGATACAGGACCGACAGGGTCGATAACAGACAGGACGGGACTGACAGGATTGATATCAGATACAGGTGACTGGAGATAGATATCAGACAGGACGAGACAGATGGGATCGATAACAGACACTGGAGACTGGAGTTCGAAATCAAACAGGACGAGATAGATGGGGACGACACCCGATACTGGGGATTATAGCAAGGTATTAGACAGGGAGAGACAGACGGGATTGATACAAAACACTGGACACTAGAGTCCGATATCAAACAGGACGAGATAGACGGGAATGATACCAGACTGGAGAACGGAGACAGATATCAAACAGGACGAAATAGACAGGAACGATATCCGATACTGGGGATTGTAGCAAGGTATCAGACAGGACGAGATGGACGGGATTGATACCAAACACTGGAGACTGGAGTCAGATATCAAACAGGGCGAGGTAGACGGGATACACAAGCAGGATACCGGACAGAGTCAAATTACATGCCTTGCGGGTGCAGAGGTTCGTTGACGGACTGACAAAGGGTGATTGAGAGTACCGAGCTTAAATAGAAGGGAAGCTAATCAGTCAACGAGCCGCAGCTGGCGCCAAACGGGCGGGGGCAATGGGCAACTGTGACACAAATAATACAGGCTGTCTCTTTAAATGATAAAGAACTTCAACACTGAATAATTATATAAAAACTTGATATATTTACATTCAAAGCTTATTCTCACCTGCCTTCTCTGACTGCACATCACTGTAATAACAGCAATAACATTATAGATTGTTATTTAAGAAATGCATAAAAAAATAGCTAGCCATTTGCACTTATAGATAACAAAAGGTTGGTGAGCCCTGAGCTACAGCAACCCCTAGTGGACCAGTGTAAAGTGTAGTGCCTGTAGAAGGAAGCTATTACAGATGAAGCATGTGTGAGAACCTCTGGTGTTTCCAAGGCGAGATTTCACGCGCATGAAGGTCAATGAACCTGTCAGGTTTAGCAAAAGCAGTCACCTGTGATGTCCTCATTCTGTCGCTCCAGACGTGGACTGGTTGCTGCTTCTCTCCGAGGCAAACACAGATATCAGCCACGGGCAGGTGGTGAGATCATTGGCTTCCGAAAAAATATTTCACCCAGGGTTGTATTCATGTACTGTATACATTAATGCCCCCTAGGCTAAGTCACAACCTTCTATAAGGAGGGGGGTGGGTGAGCTCAAGGAGAACATTAAAGTTAGCACCAAAAATTACACAAATTAAGGCTTCTGTAATGGTGAGATCTTTACATGGAGGTCTGTGGCATGCAGTAACGTACAGTCAGGTGAGGCAGGTCAGACACAGCCTCACCTGTCATCATTGAAATATAAAGTTGAAAAATGTATATTATATGGTTATATTTAGTCACAGTTGTGTCATTCACAGCTGGAGCGTGAGGCATAGGGTGTCATGATTGCTGATTCAGGGCACCTGTGACTGCCCAATTGGCGCCAACAGCCCTGAGCGCTGATTGGTTCAGAGATTCTTTTTAAACCCCCGGCTTCCAAGAGAAAGCCGTTTGCGAACCTATGCTCCCAGCTAGGCAAGCTCAGACCTTCCGACATTTTCCTGCCCTGTTTTCTCCTGCCTGATACCTGTCTGTTTCTGGACCCATTTCTGCCCTGATATGCCACCCCGACCACCGACCTGTTTTGCCCTGTTTCCTGCCTGATACCTGTTGCCGACCTCTTTTCTGAACTCGATACCGCCCTTGCTCTCCCGTCCCGGCTAGTGATCAGTATCCCTGCAGCCTACGATTATCCTCGCTCGACACGGAAGTGACAATTCCACGTTCCAGCCACCTGCTACCCATGTCCGTCGATCATCGGATCATGGAAGAAAGCCCTGCTCTCCCTCTTTATCAATAAAACTGAGTAAACGAACGCTACTGGGTCCTGTCTCCGTTTCTGGGTTGTGACATAGGGATAATGAAACCAAGGATTCTGACTTGGTGCCCCATACAATAGCAATAGTGAACATTAGTGCATTATTTAGCAAGCTTACTCCGCATCCGTGTGTCATGTTCATGCCTGGAATTATTTCATTGCGTGTCTAAAATGAGATTAGTCTATTGTCAATTAATCAACCAAATTTTTAAAGGGCCTCAACGGGAACTTGAAAGGTGGTCACACCCCACCTCTTTTACTTTAAATATATGATATATTTAATTTATATGTAAGATAATAAAACATGTTTTTCTGTGCTACAGTTTCTATATTGCTTTCTTTCTCAGCCAATCAAATTATTAATAGTATACGGGTTCTTTTATTTGTAAATCTGACTGTGCCTCACCTGACAAAAACCTCACTGCACGTCAATGGTGCTATTTTGGTGCATTTGGGACTTCACAGACTATTACTGCAGTGCTTAAGACTCGATACTAAGAAGTTCAACTTTAATTTTCTGTAACAGTAGATTCGTCGACAGAATTATCAGTCACCCATGCAAGTATAGTTTTGATGAAGGTCCTACTGGAGCAACTGAAACCACAGGCTGAAAACATCGTAATAGAAGAACAGGCAGGTTTCAGGCAGGTAAGGAGCACCACAGAACAGATTCTCAATTTGCACATCCAATTTGAGAAGATTCACCAACACCAGAGAAACCTCTACCACATCTATGTGGAATTTTAAAAAGCGCTTGACAGTTCGTGGCTAACAGCGGGTGAACATCATGGGCCAGAAACTGGTTTAGATCATTGAATAGCTGTATGCAAATTTCAACAGTGCAGTACTAATCAATTGTACCATTGGAGCGTGGTCCCAAACCACAGTCTGTGTGAGAGAAGTCTGTATTGTCTTTCCAACTTTATTCAACATATTTATGGAGCAGATCATGACCAAAGCCTTGGACCAACATGAAGGTACTGTTAGCATTGGAGGACATGACTTCACTAACCTCTGTTTTGCTGATGTATTGCTGGACTGGCAGAAGAACAGGAACTTGGATATCTGTTCACTCTGCTAGCCTCTGGGAAGAGGTACTGCAGTGTGCGGTGCAGGACCACCAGGTTCCACAATAGTCTTGTCCCCCTGGCCATTAGACTGTTAAATGGTCAATTAAACACATAGTAAATCTAAACTGCTGCTAATCTGTACATCTGTTGGTTTTGTTTGACTTTTTTGCCCTACTGGCAGTTCTTTATAGCGAGCCACCCCTTGCACATCTGTTCTCCTCTGCACTATTGTACTACAGTGTTATTGTTACTGTTTACCTGACTGCCCATTTTGCACATCTGGTTAGCTGCTCCTCTTGCACTCTTTGCACTACTGTAAAATACTATACATAGCCATAATTATTTAGTATATTATTAGTACTCAATACTCCAACTCAATACAACATTTTATTTATATCTGTACATTCAAGGAAACTGTGCGGGTCAGATGTATTGACATTTCGTTCTGTATACACGTGTACTAGAATGACAATAAAGTAGATCTGAATCTGAAATACCTGGACAAAGCATCAACCCCAGTATGGGATGGACATCAACACGGAAAAATATAAAGACCATCAACTCCTGAGGTATTACCTAAAACATCAGCATCAACCACACATTTAAATATATATATTGAAGCTGCCACATTAAAATAAGGGTCAGAACCAGAAATCTTGGCCTGGATAGCTCAAAACCACAGCCACACTTGCCAGACTGACCATGACCATCTGGAGGGACAAGAACATAGCAGTGAAATCAAAGATCAGACTCGTGCAAGCGGTGCTTAGTTCCATCTTCCTCTACGCATGCGAGACGTGGACTTTCACAGCAAAGCTATGAAGGAAAATCCAGGCCATGGAGATGTGAGCTACAGGAAACTCCTAGACCAGGGGTCAGGAACCTTTTTGACCCGAAGAGCCATGAAAGCAAAAAATGTTTTAAAAAGAAATTGAGAGAGCCACATCATATATTTTCAGACAAAATTGAAAAAACTGCCAAACACGCTCTCTAGACAAAAGCTAATTCTTCAGCACAATTTATTTCAGTGTGTGTCATTTGATGATTTAATCAAATGTATGAAATTATAATAATGCCAAATCCTGTGTCCCAAATCAATGTAAATATGCCATTTGCAATTTGTCTTCCACCTTCAGTTAAGAGTGTTGAGGGGAATTTTTTCCATGAAATGTGTCCTTAATAACGGTTTCAAAACAATGTGCATGCAAAGTTCTTTTGTAAAAATGTCACAAATGACTGCAAACGATAAGCATATCGTCATATTCACTTTCGGTGTAGACTGCACTGAGCGAGAGAGAGAGAAGGAAGTGCCTTGCGCTGTGTGCAGGGATCCGCCCACCTGTACTGCTCACCCAATCAAAGTCGTTTGCCAGCGTTTTTATTTATCAGTTTAAATGGTTTCTTATCAAACTTCTGCATTAAATTGCTTCGGCTTTACATGGACCAAAATCGGGATGAAATCACGTGACTTTGGAACGCCACAGAGAGACGTGCAATAGTTACATTTTATTTCGGAGCCAGATGTACTCAATAAAAGAGCCATATATGGCTCCCGAGCCATAGGTTCCCTACCTTTGTTCTAGACATCAGCGACAAAGCCCAGTGCGCAACACCATCAGAGGGAGCATTGGACCCTACGAAGAACTGTGATCAACTGTGCGCAGAGGAACACTGCAGTGGAACGATCATGTCACAAGATCATCAGAACTGGCCAAAATCATTCTCCAGGCCACAGTCCAAGCGGGTAAGAGGAGAGGAAGACAGAAAAAGGACTGTGCCGATAACATCAAGGAATGGACTGGACTTTGCCACAACCCAAACTCAAGCCAGGAAAAGTCAGCAATGGAGGAAGCTGTTAAGAGTTGTGTCTTTACTGGTGCCCCGACGGCCCAGGCAGTAAAGGAAACTGAACCGTGATATTGAACTGTTTTCTAAAAAATGTTTTTTCACCGTACTTTACATCTTGTTGAAGGTAATTTTCCATGATTTATGGGCTTCCAATTCAACGTGTGTACAGGATGTGATTAATCAAAAGGTTCCAGATAGATGTGTCACTCAGTGCTGATTGATTGCACCGGTAAGTCAAAGTCTTTCCTTGAAGTACTCCCTGCTGAGCTGTTGTCAGAAAAAATCACATTGAACTTGTCATTTTCAATTAGAATTTTAATTTTAGAAAAATAAAATAATAATAACCCACCGTTTCCAAGTCGGGTTGTGTGCTGACCCGCACGTGACCCTTTGTTTTTGATTTGTTGTCAGCACTCTCTTTAGAGCCCCTAATTTAGCTCGTGTTTTGTCAGTTCTGCCACAAAGTCCTTGGCTTGCGTTTCTCACTTGGAACTGATTTTCAGGCACAATAAATTCCAAGTCAGGCAGGGCATTTTTTAATTTTTTTAATATGCTAGTTTCATGATTAAACACACTTCAAAACAAACTGAAAAATCTTGGTTTAAAATAAATGGCAGCTAACTAAATGTGCAAAAAAAAAAGATTCAGGAATTATTAAACAAAAAAAATCATAAGTCCCGGGAGGAGTAAAGCATTGTTTTTGACCTTAAAGGGATACTGTGTGTCACAATTGCCCATTGCCCTAACTTGGCCCCACCCATTTGGCGCCAGCTGCGGCTCGTTGCCTGTTTGGCTTCCCTCCTATTTAAGCTCAGTGCTCTTACTCACCCTTTGTCAGTCCGTCAACGAACCTCTGCACCCGCAAGACGTGTGTTTTGACTCAGTCCGGTTCCATGCTTGTAAATCCTGTCCGGTATCAATCCCATCTATCTCATCCTGTTTGATATCTGACTTCAGTCTCCAGTATCGGTCTGCAGTATCCGAATTTTCTGAAAAATCGGTATGCATTTGTCCAGGTTAAAACTTGAGATTGTGGTAGAAATAAGAGAAGAACACACTCCTTGTCAGAAATTTTGGTTTTTGATAGCCCCTTCCATCGGAGGTGCGTGCTTCCAGGATTGGCTCAAGGAGGAACACGCTTCTCTTTCAGAAGGCTCATTTATTGGAAAACACAAGAAGGAAACTACACATCTGATTGGTTTATATGAACACTGGAAATGAATCTGATTGGTTTAGAGAGGAATCACATATTTAAATGCAGTGTGTATTAAGTTGGTCGCTAGACGACGTGTGAGTATAATAAATGAGCAATAAGGATAATGAAACTTTGTAACACAATGCGTCTCTGTAATTTCAGGGAGGCATCATCTCAAGCAGACTTGGAATGTGGGACGCAAACTCCCCCAAAACCGAAACTTTGTAAACACAATGCGTCTCTGTAAGAAGAAAGGAATGTGGGAGGCAAGGCCATCTTTTGACCTTGCAGGTGCTTGCCACTGAACACCAAGTGAAATCGTAAAACCACACACCTATTGAGTATACTATAACAATAAAGATATAAGAGCACAAAAGTATAAGTATATAAAAATAAGAGTATAAGAAGCACCATAATTTCCCTTAGAGCATTTTATTGGAGGAAAAAGCTAACGTATGAAATGGTTGTATTGCAGAGTATGCCTTTGTTTACTTTCGCTCTTTTGTTGAACATTGCATCAATACGAACAAAATTTGCATGAAACACTCTAACAATAATATAAAGTTAGCAATGTGCAAAAGAAAAGAAATACAGAGAAGCAACAGAAAATTGATAAAAAAAAAAATAATGCAAAAAGAAAATGAATAATGATTACACGTCCAACTAAAATCATGGGGGGGATTTTGCATATATAATTTGCAATAGGGAAAGTCTATCATAACAAAACAAAACAAAAATCGTTGAAGTATTTACATTTTTGCAGTGGCGGACCGTGCATTTCACACCTAAACCTCCAGTAGTGCTATGTCCTAAACAATCGAATCTTCAATAACTGTTTATGGCTATAAAGCATTGAATGCAGCTAACAGCTGCGTCACATATAAAAAGCAACGATAATCTCATAAAATTGCACTATTATTTAGCACATTTAACTCACTAGAAATCTTTTTTTTTGTGCACAAAAGCATTCCACATTTCTTTCCGCAAGGCAATTTCAATGACTCTTTCTTACAGATTCTCTTTGTGGTTCAGTTCTTTTCTCTCACCATCAAAGCTTAAGTTGAAAGTTGAGCCTGTCCTGACGTATTTCTAGCATAACTTTAGGGCTGAAAAAGTCCGTTCAACAGAAGCAGTCTTCGCGTTTTCGTTGTAATACTTCCGTCACCGCCCCCTAGCCGATTATAGTTTGTGAAATCTGTGACGTTTCCCAAGGCCCGTTACCAGGCGCTGACTGGCCAACTTAGAATCTGGTTGGCTAAACCAACAGCCTTATCGTCACTTATTTTATGCCTCAGGGCCTTCAAAGCTGATAGTGAAGGCCTCTGGGTAGATAACTGACCCTGGCAACAAGTAATGGCTGACATGTGATTGGTTAGATACATAAATAGGAAAGCACACATATTAAAGTGGCAAACAAAGGAAGCTGACAGAATAGATTGAACCATTTTCTAAGAACTCATGGATAAAATAAATTAGTAAATAAACAATAAATAAAGTAAATGATTCTGTTTTTTTAGGCCAGTAGAGAAGTCCTTCTATGCCCCGATGGCCCACCACTGTTTTATTTCTTTTCTTAAAAGGTTTGGTGTTAATAGAATAAGATAGTTTGCTCTTTTATTGTTCTTGTTTAGTATGATGAGTCCAAATGGAAAATGAGCTCTTGATAAAATTGTAGGAGAACTAAAGATGAAAGGAGAGCTGAATATCTCGTGGTGGATTTCAATATCATTTTAGCCAAAGGAGCTGGTATTACCTTCAATTTAAAAACGTGATTTTAAAAAGAATGTTGATAGATAAATAATATTCGTAAGTTTTAAGTGTGTTTTTTCAGTAAGTAATCATTTATTATCCGTGAACGGTCCATGGCACTACCAATCTGTTAACACATCATTTTCAATAAAGTTTTGTCACGTTCGCGTCGTGACGTCACGACGCACGCTGGATCCGTGACGCCATGACGCATCCTTTCCAAACAATCCTAAGGAAAAAAGCCACGTTGACTACTCTGGACAGGCTCCCCGTCCTGAGTTTGGGTCACCGCCACAAAAAAAGAAAAGAAAACAGTGCACGCTGCAAATTGGCGTTGACACGCTTTAAAGAGTGAAGAATGTCTTCCCCACCCAAAGAAAAACTGGAAACCAGAGGTGGACATCCTCCTGCAGGTAAAGCTATTGCATTGTTTTGTATTTGCGATCGTCTTGCACGTTTTAAGGCCTTGTTTTTTCAAACTCTACATCTCCATGAAATGCATTTTTTAAAGCATCAATAACACTCGAATGGCCACCTTTTATTGATGCTTTTGGTCTACGAAATATGCAGTTACACTCCTTTTGTGTCGCTAAAGAACAATGTTACTTCCGGATAGTGGCGTCTGCAAGCATAGCAGGATAGGATTGTCGTTTTAAGATGGTGTTATTATTTAGAAGTGGACGAAAATGGTGGAGTGGTGACGTGGAGGTTTTTTTTTTTTAATGGATCGGGAGGTGCGTGAACATTTCACGTATACGTGGACAGGCCACGGCGGCCCTGCAGCAGCTGCACTGATAACACTCTGATAAGGTGACATTTCACAATGTCAGTCATTTCGGAGTTCAAAGGTGAATTTTGAGTAGCAATGTGCAACGATTTAAACAATTCAGATCAATAATTGCAGAAAACAGTTGAGAAACTGCAAATTGATAAAAGACAATTATTGAAGTGTTGATTTCATAATCAGTGTTCTTTTACTAGTGTTATAGAATTTGATGAAGAAAATGGATTGACATAAAACGTTACACCTATGTTTGAATCCCCCTTTTAGTTCATTTTATTAATATCTATACCATGTTTGAGATTCCTTATTGCCTCCTTTTCACGTATGTTTCACAGGAGCGCTGTGTAATATTTGACCACTAGATGTCTCTGTATTTTGTAGTGCAACAGAAATCGATTGTTACAAAGCATAAGGAAGAATACCTAATATGGAGACTCAAAGAGACCAAACATCACAATCTTATCATTTCTTTGCTCAGCCTTTCACAAAGTTTAGATACCCATAGAAGCAAGATCCTGTGTGAAATAAATAAAAATCTTATGGGTAGTTTTTTTTAGATACAGACACTGCTCTACTTACGAACGCATTCCGGACGATTGTTCGTAAGTTGAATTTGTTCGTTAGTTGTTTCAGTGCTATATTTTGTATGTTTAAGGTTTGTATAAGTATGTTTAAGGCTTGTATAAATAACCTGTATTGTTTTGTACTAAAATATAAAGGTTTCATGAAATGATATGATCTTTAAAGATAAATAAAGTTAAGCCTAACTTACTTTTGGAAGATGCGCTTCAAGAGGTCCTCCGACAGGTAAAAAGTAGACAAAGAAAAGCGTCAAGGCCATTTTCTCAACCGCATTAAGCTTTCTTATTCCACTTTCATTTCAAATGAAACGGTCCACCTCTTCTTTACACCAACCATATCGAAAGGATGCACAAGATATTAAACAACAAAAAAGTATGTTTACACACGAACCAGGAAGTAGAAGCGGATTTCTTCTTTGGGGTTGATGCGATCGCGCTCCTGCATGAAATGTCATCCCTCTATGACCAGATGATGACGATGGGGTTTTGTTTTTGTTTTTTTAAATGAATAAGCTCTGTTGAGGAGTTACTGCCTATTGCTATTTGTCCATATCTCGCAACTCTCGCCACACTGCTTCACTTCGCCTACTCGCCATCTACATACACTCACCCATCCATCATCTGCCTCGCCTATCCTCAGTAGGGTCGCAGTGGTGTTGGAGACCATTCCAGCTATCTACGTGCAGTGGGCAGGGGACACCCTGAACTGGTTGCCAGCCAGTCACAGGGCACACCGAGACATACAACTCACTTGCTGAAAAAAGGAAGTTCACTAGGAAGTTGGGCTTCCTCGATGTGTGGACAAAGATCTGTTCAAAGCCACTCCTGGCCTCTAATGTTAATATTTCATACTGACATCATTCCCAGAGGCCTGATATTTACTGATTAACAGCGCCAAACCCTTCATGATATTTTTTATTATAAAACAAAAAAAGGTGTTTACATGTTTTTGCATCAAGTGCGTTAAAGTAAATATATGTCCAGGTTTGTTTTTCAATTAAAAGAAAGCTCAGGGGCCAAAATGAAAAACCCATTTTCACGGTTGCCGGACTAGTTGATGAGGGTATAAAAAGTGTACTATAGCTTGAAGGCTGGGGGTCTTTTCGTCATCTTACAAATAAATTAGGATTTAATCTGCATTCTTTTATTCCTTCTCGAAAATGTAATCTCTGGTAGTGTTTATCAATTTTGTATTTTTTTTTTAATTTTTTTTTTTTTTTAAAGCAAAAACAGTATTGATTTCACTTCCACTACAGTTTATTTAACTTGGTGAAACTCATGCAGAGTGGAAAGTGCCAAAAGAAATAATACAAACTAGGGCCGCACGATTTTGAGGGGAAAAAAAACCTGATTGCGATTTTTCAGCCTAGTATTGCGATTTTCGATTCCTTTTTAAGTACATTTTCTGTGCTAGTTTTGTTTTTGTCCTCCACCATATTGAAATGCTAAACCTAGAGAAAACCGCACCATCTTCTGGCGAGCTCTGTTTGGGTTGCTTTCTGTTGACCATGTTTTTTACTTTTCAATTCCTCAATCGATAGAAGTACCTACCCACCTATGAATTGCACCAGATAGCACTTTAAGCTCATTAAAATAATGGTCTGGAGAATTTTCAAAATAAAACATCACAAAATAATATTTCAATTATTTATTTTGACATTTCTTCATAACCAAACAAAGTAAACATCTGACATGAGTAACATTTGGAAAAAAAGGAAATAATTAACTCTTAAAAAAAAAATCAAGAACATTTGCACAGTATAAAAGATAAAATGTACGCACTTAAAATAATCCACCCCAAACAAAGTAAACAACAATTAAAATAAATTGTTCACACTATAAAAAGGTCAACATTGCACACTAAAAATAATCTGCATACTTTTAAGCTGTAAACATGACATGTCTGCGATTAGTGTCATATAAAATGTACTATGTGCTACTGTAGCATGTTCATCGGTGCACGAAAGGTATTCATCCAAATACACATAAAAAGGTAAACATTGCACACTAAAACAGTCCACACCAAACTAAGTAAATATCTAACATAAATAATATTTGAAAAAAAAAATTATGAACTCTTTCAGAATTGTAAGAAAACTTGCACACTATTAAAGGTAAACATTGCACACAAAAATATAATCCACACACTTTTAAAGCTGTATACGCAACATGTGCTACTGCAGCCTGTCCACTAGTGCAAAAGACATTCTAGTATCAATCCAAACCCACCATTCCTGCTATCTTATTAACACTACTGCTACTACTATTTATTACTCTTATACCATTTCAATTATTAACTTGCATAAATAAAAAGTGTTACCTCTAATCGATAATGCAGTTTTGGGGTTGGACACTATCAGACATTTTTAGCTAGTCACAGCATTGGTTATTTCTTTGTGCCTTTGCGAACTTTTTTTCGTTCGCCGTAAAGGGCGCAAATGCTGCTTTGATTAGGATTTTACTTGTAATCCTTTTTGACATTCAGTGTATTGTAGTTTGTGATTTTATAGTGCTGATACAAATTACTTGTTTACCTAGTGACTACGCAAAAGCAAATTCTGCAACGGGCGTTTTCTTCTGTTCCACGTCCGCTACGTCTAAACCAAAATGGGTCCAAGAAAGTGATGTACCGCCCTTCTTCGGTGCAAGCTTCGTTTCCTTCTCGTTTGTTGACCCTGGGACTATGTTTACGGATTCCACCACGACGACTCAATGAGCTCACGCGGTGGATGTGGGCTAGTGTGGCGCTTGCAAACTTTGAATCGCCTTTATTCGCTAGTGCTGTTATTAAAAACTCCTCTGATTGGCCGCCGCTTTCAGATTTCGAACAGTAACAATTGTGGTTGGCCAAAACTCCATCACTCACTACAAAACCTTGAAAAATTGCAGAGCTTTGCGGTTTCACTACGTCACATCACGATGTCGCTTTGATTTTGGTTAATCGTGCAGCCCTAATACAAACACTAAAAGCTTGATTTAATTGAGGGTCTTTTTGCTTTTTATTTTTTAATGAAAATCTTTACCTGAGTATGGGAAGTTGGCTGTTGATTTCATATCGATTATATGAGGAGCCAAAGTTTCTTTAAATTTTTGCAAAGACACCCAGGTATCTTTTTTTTTAACATTGTATTTCTTTGTGACATTTACATTAAATAATGGGCAGCACGGCGGCACAGTGGTTAGCGCGTGTGCGGCACAGTTCTGAGGTCATGGGGTTGAATCCAGCAACCAGCTTTCCTGTCCGGAGTTTCCATGTTCTCTCTGTGCTTGCGTGGGTTTCCTCCGGGCACTCTGGTTTCCTCGCACATTCCAAAGACATGCATTTCAGGTGGATTGGCCGGTCCAAATTATCCCTAGGTGTGAATGAGCGAGTGAGTTGTCTGTTCCTGTGTGCCCTGCAACTGGCTGGCGACCAGATGCAGATGATGGATGGATGGACGTTAAATAACATCGGGATAGGTTTCTTAAATGTTCTCTGGTTGATCAATGGTAGGTGGCAAATACAGCTACGGGGTTGCTTTTGGTGAAATCAAGTGGACATATGTTCTTAAATTGAGAAGGAAATGTAATGTTTTTGAGATGAAGTGTTTGAGGAATATGTTAGGAGTGACAAGATTGGATGGATTGAGAAATTATATTGTGAGAGACAGAACTGGAGTAGTAGTGGAACAGAGCAAGCGTGTAGATTCGAGAGTACTATGTTGGTTTTGACACATGCAGAGGATGGATTAGGAGCGAATGTTTACAGGGCAGAAGTAAATGGAAGGAGGCCAAGAGAAACACGGGCGATTGACGTGGATGGCAAGCTATACAAAACAAATTTCGCGAAACCCAAGAAATGTCAAATTTAGATGCCTCTGAGTTACTGTAGACCTTCGATCGCAATTTGCCGCCCCCTCTACAGGATGGCGCCCTACACAACTGCCTCTCTGGTCTATGCTCAGCAAGTGTGTGTGTTTTACAGTGAAGGCCGGAGGTATGAGGATAGTGCAGAAGCACCAGCCTACTGCTACTCCAGAACCTCCTCCCAAAGATGAAGACGAAGAAGAATACGTAAGCAGTAGGTGAGTCCCACTCAAGAATACACACTCACCTGTTTTTTTGGGATATCACCTTAGGAAAATGTTTGTTACTGAGATGCGAGGTAACCAGGCGAATTTTGAATTCCAGAAATTCGATAATGACCGAAATCCTCTTGACTATTGGCCAGACGTAGCATATTAAAACTTTCCCGACCCGCTTTCTTCCCCCTGTCACTGTTTTTGAGTACGACTGTGGATTTCCACTCCCATGAGCAGATGCAATTTTAAAGTATGTGCAGATGTGATACTCACAAGCTGCATGATTAGGTAGCGTTTGATGATGAGAGCTGACAACCGGTGTGCAACTGGGAGCTTTAGAGTCAGTCCAATAATTTTTATAAGCATTTTTCGGGGGTCACACCCAATCATATGGACTTAAAGCCCACCGCGTTACACACCTGTGAAATGTAATGAAATTAAACTTCACGTTCGGCTCGGGGCAAGGTTTTTTTTCTTTTTTTATCAGTAGTACTTTTTTCTACTATATATAAGCATTATATTTTTACCACTCTCCTTTGGCAAGCCGGAATAAAAAGGCAAACAGTATATGGCCCGCAGGCCGTAGTTCGACCCCTGGCTTAAATGCTTCCAGGAAAACATATTGCCTAATCTAAAAATCATCTTTATCCATTCCAGTATGGCCGTAAGATGATATAAACATACCGTAAATTACAGAGCTGATTAAAAGCCGCATGCGCAAAATTAGAAGGAAAAACTCAACTTTGTTTCTGTACAAGTCACCTCAGACGCTAAGCCATATGCTTTAACACCCATGTTCATCTGTTACATAAAACAAAAAAATCCAAAAATGAAAACACTTGGGGACTGTGTTTGCAGCTGTCAATCTTAAATAGTGCAGTATTCATCCACCCACCCACATTCTACACCGCTTATCCTCAGTAGGGTTGCGGGGGTGCTGGAGTCCATCCCAGCTATCTCCAGGCAGTGGTTGCCCACCAGTCGCACGGCACACAGGGACAGACAATTTGCTCGCTCATTCACACCTAGGGACAATTTGGTTAGGCCTTTTAACCTAAACTGCATGTTTTTGGAATGTGGGCGGAAACCGGAGTGCCCGGAGGAAACTCGCGTAAGCACGGGGAGAGCATGCAAAATCCACACAGGAAGGTTGGATCTTATGACCTCAAAACTGTGCCACCGTGCTGCCTGTGCAGTATTCAATATTGATTAAATTGGTAATACCATATACGCACAGTTGCGACAAAAATAAGTATACCTAAATGCTTGGAAACTTTTTTACAAGCAGTGTCAGGTGGTGACTAATTTTTAGGTATAGTTTTTAGTTAGTTGAATCCTTTAACCACTAGGGGCGTAGGGGCACCATTTCCTGTGGTTTGTCTTGTGCAAGTACAGCCTGTTGGCGCCCATCCCTCCCCAGGCCAATATACAACTCTCGAGCCCGGGCCATTTTGCATGTTAACCACTGCACCACTGACATTTTTCATAACAAAGGAACGCACTTGTGCATATGTTAATGCTAATTTTACCAACATGGACTGCTGTGCAAGTTGACAGCTACAGAAAACAGTCCGCGAACAAGTGTCTTAGTTGCAGCGCAATGTGTTACATTCTTCGACATTTCCCCGCTGATTCTGCCAAGACAGCAATCTTACTCAATAAGGCCAATGAAAATCTCGTTCACTACTTGTCACGAATTACATGACTGCGCATCTATCAGAGAGAGTCTTTTTTACTCGTGCCATTTATCCATGCTTTATTAAATTTCTACACTTTGACATTCGAAGCGCTTGGCAGAAATCGCAATGCTTTGTTTTGATTCAACAGTTGTATTTCCCTGTTCTGCACCAGTTCTAAGCCAGCCGACGGGCACAGCAGTTTAGGAGATCTGGCACTCGTTTTAAGTTGCTGCCGACACCCTTGCGCGAAAAAGAACAAGCCACACCATATTTAAAGCCGCGGTGTTTAAAATATAGAAAAAAGTAACAGCTTTTATTCTGGAATGGATAGTACCCTTTGTGTCCTCAAACATTTTCATGAAATATCTCTCCTGTAGAAGTGTCGATAGCTATCAGTAAAACTCCTACTCGTAGCGTTCGCTCAGTGAGTCACGCTGACGGACGTCTAGCAGGTGGCTAGTGGGTAAATTTCACATCAGCTGCAGCCACTGAAGCGTTGTAGTCGGGGGAGCACCTGCCGAAAGCAATCTCGCCCAGATGGACAGATGGGGCAAGAGGGAAGCGGGGAGAAGGAGAAGTGTGTCTACATGTGAGACGAGGAGGAAAGTTGAGCGTGGGGACAAAATCACAAGAACACAGAGGTCATCTCTGCGGGAATAACACAGAAACCAAGTTGTGTTGCTTTAAGATCCATCGGCATTTCCAGGGTAAAAATCACCAAAGGTCCTTTTGCAAACTGCTGGTAGTTACACGCCAATTAGTCCTCAACTTAAGCGCGGACGTGCAGACATACGAAAAGAATGCAGCGAGCATCAGTTTCTATGGCGACCGCCTCTTGGCCCCCGGCAACAAACTTCGCTTGTTGCCGAGGCACAGCGAGACGGGCGGGTCGGCGACTCTCCACTCGCAGAGGGATGCATATATAATGGGATATATCTTTCACTCTTTGAACTTGGTGTTGAATTAGCGCCCTAACTTCTCGTCTTACCCTCAGACGCTCGCTCTCAGCAAACTGCTAGTTTTTCTGGTAGCTCTCTGCTGCCCCCTGCAGGTTCTGCACACAACATAAATGTTCAGAAGAAACTGGGCTCGGAATGTAGTTGTCAATGTTTTACAACACAGTCATAACCAAGGATAATTAGTGTAATATGTTTCATTGATTTTTTAAAACGACATAAAGCTTGATTTTCTATAACAACTCACAATTCATATTTAGTCCAAGGATTTAAATGACAAATTGTTGCACAACTCAGGCCAGACAGATGAATGACATTTATATAGATAAATTAGACACAACCTTAAAGGGACAATGTGTATGATTTAGTGTCACACAGTGGTAAAAAAAAAAACTATTAAATCAAATAACAAGCTAAAATACATGAACTCGTATAAACGTGCAAGAAACTCGTATTTTACATTACGCAAAGAGGGAGCTGACATAATTGTCCGCCATCTTGCTGCCACGGGTATCCCCCAAAAACAAACACCTTAGAGTAGTTTGTATTTTCCTTGTGCTCTGTAGCACTCGTTTTTGGGGTCCTTACTCAATACAGATATCTACTAAAATATTCCATAGTGTTCCTTTAAAATTAATAGTTGCACAAAGTAGGCCTCTCCAATCAGATTGGGGTCCTGATTAAAATTCAGAAGGCAATACAGTCACAACAGCCTGTGCACATCCTGAGCCATGCCACTGATCTTAAGCTCTCCCATCCCTTGCGCACATAACAAAGTGATAGAAAGGAGAACAAGTATTGAGAGTACAACATAGAGGAAAATCATTATACATGTAAAAACGGATGCTGCAACTGACTGGCAACCAGTTCAGGGTGTCCCCTGCCCACTGCCAGAAGATAGCTGGGATGGGCTCTAGCACCCCCGTGACCCTACTGAGGATAGGCGGTTCAGATAATGGATGGATGGATGTAAAAACGGGTTACATCACATGGAGTTCAAATGGACTTATAGAAAAGGACATACGGGCCGAAAACTATTACGTCATATTGGGCTGTTATCAGTCTGTTATTGTCCGCCCAATAATTATCATACCTCTTTTTTTGGTATGATTTATAGTAAATAACTTGTCTGAGCATAAGTTTTAGGGAAGTGTAGGTTATTTTTGAAGGTCGCTGTAAAAAATGTAGACAGCGGGGCTCGTTGGTCACGTCAAGGTCGCTCGCTCCTTACATTTTTCCTCAGCTGCAGCCATCTTTCTCTTTTTGTCCACGCTCGGCCACCTCCGTCCTCGTTTCCTCCCCTCCGGCGATCCGTTATTCGCATTGTTATGAACCCGTTCGGCTCCATATGTCCTTCGCCGCCCTTTGGCCTGCCGCACGGTACAGAAGTGGTCCCAAAAAAAGTTATTTTTTTACCTCCATGTGGAGTAACCTGCTTTTTAGATTTGTCTATTGCGCAGTACTAACTGGTGTTTTCTTGTTTGTTTTCAGTCCACCCAAGGTCCCGGTGATTGTGTCTGGTGTGGTGACCAAGGTAATGCACATTTATTTCATATTAGTGTGGTAGAAATGGAAGCATTGAGAACGAATGAAGTTTATTTGGAACAGCCCAAAAACAACTGCATCAACCACTACTAAATAAAAGGGTACATCAAAGGCCGCTGGAGCAGATTGTTTTAATAGTCAACCTCTGTTACATTTACTTTGCAGTTAAGATGTATTCAAAATTAAAACAAGAACACTAACAGAAGTTTACCCTAAAAAGGACAACAAGGAAATTACATTTCAAAGTTATAGTAGTATCGCTAGTGACTCGAATAACATTCAATACCCAAAGAAAGTGTTGATATGAATTTTCTTTATAGTCATCCAAAGTATGGTATTTTTAATTGATAGAAATGAAGGACATTAGTAAAGGTCATCATCTAACGTGTGCAAGTCAAATCATGTTTATTTGTCTAACCCTTAATCGCAAGTCTCAAAGGCTGAAACAGGCTATTAGAGACTACATACAATTATTACACAATCCCCTGATGTAAAGCCTACATGAAGGCAAAGAAACACTCAAAACCTCTGCAAGAAATCTTGAGAAAGGAGTGCACATGAGGTAATCCATCTTCCAGGAAAGCAGGCTGCAATGGATGTTGCAATACCGACATTGTCAACATGAAATAGACTATATAGCTTATGAATGCCCTAAGTGTGTTTTTAGCATAGATTTAAGCAGTTCCATTGAGGTTGCAGATCGAATTTCAGAGGGCATTGTTTCAAAACACAGGGGCCTGAATGGAGAAAGCTCTCAAACTTTGGAATTTCTTCTTGGCTCACTATTTCATTACCCCTAGATCACTGACACCCAAAAGTAATCCTATGTTGAAAGTATCTATCTAGTTACAAGTTACCGTCAAGACAGTACTCTCATTGAAGCTGCCTTAGAACAGCTTTAAAATAGCTACATTAAAAATAACATGGGAAAAATTCTACAACAACCTACGGAAGCAGTTAAACCCTTTATATTGTCTTGTCTTGTGAAATCTTGAAAGCTTCCAAATTAATACTTAGCCGAGACACTCCATATCAATTTTGTTTCTGGGCTTCAAACTACTATTAAACCTACATTTCTTGGTTGTGTCCAAGATAAGATCTTTTCTGCCTACCATTTGCTACTAGTGACACACAACCAAATATGTGCATAAAAACTGCCCCTCTTATTTCATCATTTTATTTTATAGTCGGAATTTCAGCTTAGATGTGAGTATATACAATAGGGAGAATATCAGAAGGGAGGAATTCAGTGTCCCCTTCACTGTAGCTGTATTTAGTTGTCAATAAATATAAACATGTTTACCCTTCTTAAACGTTGTTGGCGGATTACGGCTTGTATGATACATCGTGAGCAGAAGAGGAACTTTTTGCAATCAGAATAATTAATGATTTGCTTTTAATGGCTAGCAGAGTAATGCACCACATTGTAACGACAGTGGTATCTTTACCTATGGATTTAATTCGTTCCGGGAGTACCTTTGCAACCTGAAAACTTTGTATGTAGAGACACATTTTCAATTTAAATGTGCTAATCCATTCCAAGCCCTGCAAAAGTACAATTTATTTTTTTAGTAAATCACAAGAGCATAAAAGAATACATGATAAAATTACATTACTGCACAATAAACATAAATCGAGAGGCACATCATGTAAAAGATAAAGGTAATAATACAAATATTCATTTACCTTTTTGCCTCACGTTGCTTAAAAAACTGATCCAATGAAGTCTGGTTTTAACAATCCATCGTAAATTACTGAGGCAGACATTTTATAATGAGCAATAGCCTGACTTGTCAAGACTATTGATTTATTTCCACTAATTTTGAAACGTCATGGAATTGTGCTAGCATGTCTTTAATTGGGCTGATTAATTGATGATTGTGTGATCCTCCTCCAATTTGAACTGTGACAGTGACACAAAAAGAATGCTAGGATAGAACACACGTTGCCAGGCAGATTTGAAGTGATAGCCAGTTTGTTTACGTTTGGAAAACTGTCAGCGGATAATAGCAGTTCGGTTGTACTATATTTCTGACTTTGTATCCTAAACCGGCTTTGTAACTGGACAATCTTTTCCCGCTCAGGTACTTCGTGACCTAAAACCTTTGTATGTAGAAACATTCATAAGTAGCGGTACCACGTTTGTTGCATTCCAGGAACACATCATTTTGTAACACATTAGCAAGACCTACTGTACCAAATGGTGGTAAATGTGAAACTTTACAAGCTCACCTGAATCTAACATCCTTTTGTCCAACCAACCAGGGCGATAAGGACTTCACCCCGGCCGCAGCCCAGGTGGCGCACCAGAAGCCCCAGCCGGGCATCCCCAAGCTGCCGCCCTCTCAGCACATCAACCAACACATCCATCAGCCCCGCAAGTGAGCTGGCAGCCTCATTGTGCCATGGCCAAGCTACAACTCCACCAGTTGGCCTTCCCTTTCCAACACGACTTTCTCCTGTCGGCACAAAGCATTTGTTTACTGTTGTACGATGTGCTATTTGTTTGCAACAGAGGCCAGTAAAGAGTATGGCCGGCCGCACTTACACCTGCCTTGCATCAACGCTGCACTAAAAGTTGCGCTTGCACCCCCACCCTCTCTATTACATTAAAATGTCTCTTTAAAAGTCATAACTGATATTGATCTATATTGAATAATCAATGTCCCAGATCAAAAACAGCATGCTGTACTAATCAATGGAAACAGAAGCCCCCCCAAAAAACCTTTAAACTCAATATAACGCAAGAAAAGGGATAAAAGCAACTAACATTCCAGCAGATCTGTTCCTAATTGATCAGGTCTTAATTAAAAGGATTGTTTGCACTAAATTCTCCATCTGTGTCCTCAAATATATCAACTGCTGAGCTGCCTGATCCTGCTAAATGTAGAAATAACTTCATAAATAAATAAAAACCTGTATATGTCATGTATAAACACAAAACACCCTAATGACACTAAAGCAATTCATATATTTTTTTTTTACATTTTGTTATATAGTTCGTCACTTATTTAGGTATTTTGACATACAAAGGAGGGGGCAGAGCATTCATTAATAATCAACCAATTGGTAAGAAGCTCGGGCAACTCTGCCACCTTATTTGAATACGATTTTATTGTGACAAACCATAATAAGTATATCAAATTAATGCCAAAATAAATGACAAAATATATTTGCATTTATTTCATATTCAGGTAAGATTTATTGATGTTGTTATACATTTATTTCTCAGTATAGCAGAATCAGTCCTCTGTAGTTTAAAGGTATTAACTTATGTAACATTTACTATTAAGATTTTGGATCACAACCGACCTTGTGCATAGATAATCCAGCAGTGCCTGTAACGTCCTTTGGTTTTGGTTTTTTTGGGTTTTCTGTAGCTAATAAGCAAAACCCCCATCGGGTGTCAACCTTAAAAAGATACATAGATCCTTTTTGCTTTTACATACCAGGGTTGGTTTACATGAAGTCAAATGAATCCCTGCTAGGAAAATGACAGCAACAAAAAGAGGAATGACTGCATAAACAAAGACATTCCACCATTTTGGTTGTGATAGCTAGCCTGCTCACGTTTATATTAGCATACGTTGTCTTTCTTTTAAACTTATCAAGGGTCTTATGAAATCTTTCTCCTCGCTACTATTCAGGACATAAAAGATTCTCTTTGCTGGGAATTTGAAATCATTTCCTTTTTATTCAAGATGAAGACTTGTATCATTGTCTATCACATTTCTTGAGTTAAATTGTTTCAACTGGAGTTTGGTATTGGTTGTGGTTGTCTTAGAAAAATAAAGGTATCGATGACCTTAATGTGTCTTTGTCATTATTCCGATGTCGTTGCAGAAAAAGTCTCCCATGTTACACAGACTCAAAGGGATGAAGGCTCAGCTGGTGTTTTGGAAAGGAAACAAGCCCACAGATTTCCACATAAACCTCATAAGCGCACACACACAAATAAATTCGTAGAGCAGGTGTTACTCAGTGTAATCTATCTTTACACATGCATCTGCAAGCAGGTGTCCTGTCAGCTCGTGTTAATTTAGCAAAGCTGCCGGTGCCGTATAAGTTGCTATGAGCCAGATTCGCCCAGCCGAAAAACACAAATTATAGCTGACGCTACCTCCGTGTGTGTGCAAATATTCACGCACACAACCTGTCAAATGCATTGGCTTTCTTTTTTTCACCACATACCTTGAATTCAACTGGTTGCTATTTCTGTTGACAGGTGGGTGCTGGTAAAATTGATGATTCTGGAGAAGGTACATGTATGTAGGCACAAACGATTTGCAGTCAGGGGAGGCAGGTCAGGCTGCGCCTCACCTGTCACAATGGAAATGTACAATTAAAAATGCATGATTTGGTTACATATATTCAGTGTTAAAAGTTATTTTTCATTTAAATAAATTTCTAATCCTTGCAAAAAAAGCATTTTAACGAAAATACAAAGTATTAAAAGTAATGTCAAAAACATAAATGGAAAATATGTCATACATAAAATCAGTTGAGCAAATAAAGTGTAATTTTGCTTCTATTCTCAGCTTTTGACTCTGCTCTAAGAAGCCCTTTTGACTGTTGCCATAGTAACAATGGTTTTAAAGGTGTTGGTACTGTAACTTGTTGCCCTATTAGTATCAATCCAATCAAGCACTTTTTTGTGTTCATTATATCGATGTTTGGATCGATCCGCCCACCCTTATTACATGGACAGACATTGTTGAGAAATACAGTGCATACCTGCAAAACTTTGTTCTGAGGTTTTTAATGTTTTTGGAATTCACTACCAGCTTTTGAACAAGGTGACCCTTTTAAAACTCATCATAGGAACAAGCCTTGATCTGTACAAATTGGATATTTGGGTGGCAAGTGACCGGATAGTCACCCATTTACTCGGTCAAAAAGCATTAGATGGAGTCAAAGGTATGGTGATAATGCAGGTCTCAATATTTATTTTGGGATTGGGAGAGGTCACCCTGATAAGACAGTAAGTGTTGTAATATTGAAATATGTCACTGCCCATATTTAGTCATGATTGTATCATTTCTTCATTCATAAATTCTTCATATATTCAGCCATTTTACAGTGCCTAAAGAAAGTATTGGCCCCTACAAGAACGTTTTGTCATTTTGCTACATTTCAGACTTCAAACTTAAAGACCAAATATTTTCAAAGAATCATCAACATGTGAGTCACAATCGTGAAGGGGAACCAAATATTTTAGACATTTCATTTGGTAAATAAAAGACAAAACTGAAAGGTTGGTGTTGTAAAAATATGGCCCCACCCCTATTCTTTCAGCTCAGCCAACTGACTCCAGAACTTCTCTGCTGACTTCTGAATGATCCAATGTCTAGCTAAATGATATAAATTACAAACAATTGCACTAGTGTGTCATCAAGTCTCAGTTGAAATACACCTCCTTTGTGAAGGGCTCAGAGGTCCATGAAAGGAGAAACTTTAGGACCAGATCGCATTATAAAGACCAAAGAACACACCAGGCAGGCCTGGGATAAAGTTGAGGGAAGCTACAAAGCAGGAATGCGATACAATATGATTTTGCAGCATTTACACATCTTCTGGAGCGCTGTGCAGGCATTACTAGCAAAATGGAGAGTGCCTAAAACCTACCAAAACCTAATCGTCCTTTTTCACTTTCTGCCCACACAAGGATAAAACTAATCAGGGAAGCAACCAAGACACCTATAATCACATCTCGTGACGTGTGGGCATACAGAGCTGAGGAGGGACAATAGGTGCATAAGACAACTAGAACAGCTATTAGTCATTCTCTACATACATCTGTCCTTTATTGAAGAGTGGCAAGAAGAAAGCCTTTCTGAAACAATACCATAAAAAGGTGCATTTGGCTTTTACAAGAAGCCACATGGGAGAAACAAATAACATGTGGAACAAGGTGCTCTGGTCAGATACGACCAAAATTAAAACTTTTGGGACTGAATCCAAAGTGCTACGTTTGGCATACGAGTACCACTGCAAATCACCCTAAAAACACCATCCTCACTGTTGATAATGGTGTTGGTAGCATCATTCTCTGGACAGGAAGGATTGTTAAAATTGATGGAAAGATGGATGGAGCCAAATACAGTTTCTGGCAGAAAATCTGTTGGAGTCTGCAAGAAACCTGAGAATAGAGAACGCAGGTTCACCTTCCAACTGGACAACGACCCTAAACACAAAGCAAAATCTACAATGGAATTATTAAAAACTAACACCATAAAAGATGTTAAGATGGCCAAGCCAAAGTCCAGACATCAGTCCTATAGAGTGTTTGTGGAAAGACCCGAAAAATAATGCGCACAAATAATGACCATCAAACCTTAAGAAACTTGAACGGTTTCATTTCTGTTTTAAGACGTGCAAAACTTACAGATACATCCCCAAAAGGCGTGCGGCTGTGATCGCAGCAAAAAGAGGTAGTACTACCTCAAAAGGGGCCAATATTTTTGCAATGCCTACTTTTCAATGTTTTATGTTTCAGCGCAAAATAAAATATTGGCCACATTTAGTTTCGTTTTACGATTGTGTTTCACATGTTGTTGATTCCTAGGAATTATTTTGAGTATTTATAAGTTTCAAGCCTGATATATGGCAATATTTCAAAACATTTTTGGCTGGGGGGCAATACTTTTGCAAGGCACGGTATGTCATTTCAAGTGTTTATTTTTTAGTCAGAGTAGGCCTTAAGCACCATTGTTAGTTCTATCGACTTACTTCTTTGAGTAGAATACAAAATGAGAGACAGGAAACATCAAGTTCAGCTCAGAAACGCAAGGACGGAAAGTCACATCAAGTGAAGTTCAGCCCTCATCCCTGTTAAGAAAACACAATGGATTTACTCAGGCAAAGCTTGAACGGGCTTAGCAAGACTTCTAAAGAGCATGACAGGCAACTGTTTGTAAGATAGCGCTCTATTCAACCATCAATCAATTTAATGTTTTACTTTGTAATAGATTTGCAATCATCTTATAGACTACCCGTTTTGTAAATAATAATGCTTACCCCCTCAGTCTTTGCATTCGTGAATTCCTACAACAATTGGCCAGAATATTCTGTAAATAAAACTTTCAAAAGAACTGCACATCCTTTTTTTCAACTTTTATTTTGAAAACATACCTTCTCGCTACTGGGATCAAAAGAACACGTGTAAAAAGACGGGGAAGTCTTAGAAAATAAGCTACAAATTCAAATTAGTTCCACATTTATAACAGGATTCTTTGCGGGAAGTTTTCTACAAAAACTTTTGTATTTGTGTCATTCAGAGTAGTTCTGAAGCAGTCTTAATTGGGAGCACACAATTATTTATTCAGACTACGTCGCTTTTAAGGAATTCAGACGCTGTTTGGAAAGACCTACTTCACTTTGCTTTCATGTTTTCTTTCCAAAATATTCACAGCCATTGTCATCAAAGAATCTTATCATTAAAAATACATGTTTTACATTTATTTTACCGCGAGTGGCAGAATAGTGACAACATGAACAATAGATAAATTCCTAAAGGAACAGTGTATTATGTAGCGCCTCTTAATGGAAGAAAACTTCACTCATTAAAAAAAAAAAAACATTGCTTTAATAACAAGTAAAAATACATTTGCTATCATATAGACATGAATTTTTCAAAATTACTCATAAGCAACGTTCCCTCTAAGCTGCGCGCCTGCGCAATCGCGTACTGCCTGCACATTCTCAGCGCACGAGAAAATCTAGCCAGCGCACAAAAATCAGCGCTCGAAATTGCTAATTAAGAAGCGAATTAAGTCAAAAGTACAGTGCATGAAGGTAAAAATACACAGGTTCCCCTGACGCTGTTTTCTAAATGCGGTATTTTGAAGTCAATGTCGAACGAAGTTGAAAAGTAAAGTCAGTAGAGTTTTTCGAGAACCGGCTTCTTCGGCTCGGCTTACAAAAGATAACCGGCTCTTTTGGGTCCCAAACGGTTCTTCAGGTTGTTTTTGCTTCTTTAATCCCTACACGACCAAATATTGTGTAAAGTTGTGCACAAAATGACTGAAAGGAAAGGGGGGGGGAAATAGAACAAAAAGAAAAATATACCAAAATGAAAAAGTTGTGAAAAGCTGAGAAAAAAGAAACAAAATGAAGAGAAAAAAAGAAGGAAAACTTCAGAAAAAAGCCAGAAAAAAAGAAAAGAAAGAAACAAAGGGAAAAAAGTAACAGCTAGGAAAAAATAAACACAATGAGATTTTTTTAAAGGAATTTAAAAAAAAAATTGAAAAAACAGGGAAAAATAAGAAAAAGTTTGTGTTGCGTTCAAATAATTTCCAATTATACCAAGTCAAATCTTGTTGCCAACATTGTACTTCCACTAAAAAAATGTGATTAAATACAGTTCTGTATCTTGCAACCGACTAAATAAGCCCCCCAAAATGTTAGTATTATGCGTCAAAAGATAGCAGGAAAAAAAAATGAAAATCTTGTGAAAGAATTGTTGTAAAAACAAATGACGTTTGTAGGCCGTAAAACCTTTGCAATAATACATTAGTCAATTCAGTCAAAAGTGAGAAATCTTTTTGCATTGCCGGCAACTCAGCAAAATGTAACTTGATGTCAAGTTTTGGACATGTTTGATAATGATTTAGTTGCCACGCTGGGGATTGCCGTTGCTCACTGTTGTTTCAAGCGTTGCTCACCAACTTTGTGTGAACGTTCAGACCCGTGGAAAATTAGAGGCAACATTGCTCATAAGTCAAAAAAATGTCTTATTATTTTAGATAACATGAGACTCACCTAACAGGAGCTGACATGATTGGCTGCCGTCCTTCCATGCGTACCTCAAAACCTTGCAAAAGGCTGTGCAAAGAAGAAGAGAAGTAAAATGGTTCAGTTTGGTCGTTTTGAGTCTCCGTAGTCTTGTTTGTGCTTTTTGGTGCTCGTTTTTGGTTAAACTAAACACTATACAAACAGCTGGTGGTCAAATAATAATAAACACTGTCTCTTGGAATTTACTGTTTTAATAATAGCCCAATGATGGAGTGGCTAATCGGGTAGAACAGGAAATTTCCCTGGTGAAAATTTCACCCCTGGCATGAAATGTCTACCCCTTGCACAAACGTGACTAAAACAACTTTGAATCTCATATTTTGGGAATGTAATAAAACAGTAAAGCACGGAGATGTTGCACCTTGTATATAAAGAAGAAGGAAAGAGTGAGCGAGTGAGAGTGAGAAAATGGGAGAAAACAGGAGAGGAAGTGAAAGACGAAGGACTACAGAAAGACGGAAAAGAGGAAGAACTAGAGGAAGACAGAGAGGTGCATAGAGAAAGAGAAAAATGAGAGAAGAGAAAGACATTGAGAAAAAGAAAGACAGAAAGATGAAAAAGTGAGTGAGAGTGAGAAAGATGGAAAAAAGAACACAACATCCTCTATGCACAATGCAGAGAAAAAGGTGAGAAAATGAAAGAACAAAAAAAGAGAGCAAATAGAGAAAGACGGATGAGAAAGGAAGAAAGATAAAAAGACATAGGGGTACATAGAGAAAGAAATGTAAGAGAAAGACAGACATAGAGACAAAGAGAGTAAGAAAGAAAAGAGTGAGAGGGAAAGAGAAACAGTAGTAAAAGACGGTGACAAACAAAGAGAAAAGGGAGAGTAGGAAAAAAAAGAAAAAGTAATAAAAAAAGAAAAACAGTGAAATTCCGTGAAAAAAAAGAGGGAAAGAAAGAGAAAGCGAAAGGAAGAGACTAAAAGAGAAAAACAGAAATCCGGCTCCAGTTGCTCTGCAAGTGGCGCCAGGCTTTGGCGAAATCTAGTGGACATATTTAAAACTGCAGTGTGCTCTAAGATAGTAAATGGTAAATATGAGGTTTTTATTTTTCTGTGTGGCTTAAGACATGTTTGTGTTTTTTTTGTTTTGGAGTCAATTGTGGCTCTTTGGGGGGAAATGCTTGCAAACCCATTCTCTATAATGAGTGGTTCGGCACATTTTTACACCAATTTCGCGAGTTTGCAATTGAGTGTGTTTAGCTAAATGTTGCACACTTCAAGCGGGTCAATAAGTCCGGCGTGCGTTGGCTGAAGTGTTTTAATCATTTTCGTTTGCATCAACTTTTTTAACAATTGTCATTTTGTTTTCACGCGCTCACCCATTCGTCTCTCCTTCCTTCTACCTCCAAGGGGCCAATCATCTCCCTTTCAGGACCCCTAAGCTGCCCTCGGTGCCTGATCACAAAAACATGACAACAAGTGATAAAGTTTTTCCAAGCTAACAGAAAAATACTAAATAATTAAAGTGCAACAAAGCAAGAGAACATTAAAAAACACACATTCACGTATAAATTAAATAACATGAAGATAAATGAAATATGCAAAAACCTGACCGGGGGGTGTTCCCTGTTACAAGCATCCATTCAACATTCATTCATTCACTTCGTGTACTTAATTAGGTTGTTCTCACGTAAAATACAAACCTAATTATTCGATATTCCTTCCAAAATGAGTCAAATTGACACAAAATAACTCACACCCGCACTTCCTATTTGAGAGAAACGGTTAACATTGAATGAGTTAAGGATAAATGAGGACTTCAAATGTGTCCAAGAATTTTAGAACACCCTGAAATAGGGGAATAAATAAAATACTCCACAAACCTACGCTGTCAGAAAAGTAAGGTTTGGCGTCGAAAGTTTACAAGCAAGTCCAAAACAAAATTAACGTCGAGCAGTATACAAATTCAATACATTTCATTTGAATCACGTGTGGTTCATAAAACCGACCTAGTGTTGATGTTGTTCCGCAGTCAACCACTAGGGGGCATCGTTTATGCTTCCTGCCAAAAACGCCTACTCAGCACTTCCGAAACTGCTGATCCCGAATGAGGTCATGCTGTTTTAATTTAAATCACCACACGCTCATTGGACAGAAATTGGAATATCTAACATATCCGTTGCCGTTTCCTTTTTTTTATGTAACTTTCTCTGAATTAATAAGGATTTGGGTCATATGGAGGACGAGGGCGAGCACTATGTCATAATCTCATGTTACACAGGAAGATAACAGCTGGTTCAGCAATATTCATGACCTAAATATGATGCCGTGCAGTCGGCGTTAATACGATTGTCTAGGGCGGAAACTGGAGTCGTGTAAAGTGCACGAATCATAAACATACGCCTACTTTTTATATGCAATTACTGTCGTGTTCTGTGTTTGAAGTGATGTATTATCTTTCATTCTTGCTCACTGCCAAAATGCCAGATTTTTGTCAAATCCGGTGATTCAAGATCTCATTGCCATGTTCAATCCACACAAGTGTTTTGTTTACGCACTTTGCATTTTTGTGTTGAATAGAGTGAGTTAATGTTTTTATTATTGAACCAATATCGAATGGAAAATGTTTTAATAATTATAATCTAATTGGTGTAACAATAGTCATTAGTCTGTAATAGTCTATGGTCTGTGCAGCCCTTGGAGACTTCTTGTGATTAAAGGCTATACAAATAAACAGGGTTGGATTACTTTCAATTACTTTCGGATTACTCCAATACCAAATATTCTAATAAAACACAAAAGAAACTAAATATGAATAAAATTACTAAATTTTGTGCAGGCTTGGGGAGTAACGGAATACATGGAACGGCAAAAATGATGTTGGCAAGCTGTTTGGATCTATTTTCATTTTGTTTCTGTCGCATTTTATGTTAGTTTTGCCGGAGATCAAAGAGATCAAAGCCAGGAGAGAAAGCTTACCACGTGTTGTGAGTCATCATTTTATTCATATTTAGTTTATTTTGTCTTCTATTAGCATATTTGGTATTGGAGTAATCCAAAAGTAATTGAAAGTAATCCAGTTAAAATAACCCTACCCAACCCTGCAAATAAACATGACTGGACCTGACTTGACATGCATTTAGAATTTAGGCCAGTGTCCAAGCTGTACCTTGTAATCTACAAGAATAATTGTCAAGTTCTACATATTACTGTTAAGCAACATAAAGATCTCAGACCAAGTGTTTTTGAGAAACATGAAGACGCAGGATCCAGTGGAAGCTGTTATATTAATTTGTCCTTAGAGAGTTAAGTTAGTCTTCTTCGGAAAAATAAATTGATGGATGAGTGTTTTAAAGAAACAGGAGGAAGCAGGATAGGGTGGAATTTCTTTTACAACAATTTGTCCTTAGAGAGGTACATGAAGAACTTTTGGTTTGAGTAAGGTAATGTTCACCTCTTTACGATGCACTTAAAATTCAGGCCAGCTTTTAAAAGCTGGGAATAGCTTGGAAACAACAACAAAAAACATTCAAGTTTCACCTAGATAACACTTGAGGACCTTTACGTTGACCCTATCGAATTAAATTGCCATTCATCAGAAAACGAAGGTTCTTCAGCAACTCACTAATTGCCTTAAAAATAACCTCTGCAAGCTGGAGTTAAAAGACTAACCTAAAGATCCAAAGACTTGAGACTAAAGTCCTAAATGGTAAATCCTCGTCCTCTGCTCTACCAACAAACCATTAAAGAATATAAAATTTGTTGGATAGGTGTGTTAGAGAAACAGGAAAAAGCCGGACAGGGTGGAAGTTTTTATAGCAATTTTTCCTTAGAGAGCTACAAAAAGAACATTTGGTTAGGTAAGTTAGTGTTCTTTGGAAACAGAAATTGATGCATGAGTGTTTTAGAGAAGCAGGAGGAAGCAGGATAGGGTGGAGGTTTTTGCAACAGTTTAACCCTAGAGAGCTACAAGAAGAACTTTTGGTTTGAGTAAATTGATGATCTTCTCTTTATGATGCACTTAATACGTAGGCCAGTGTCCAAGCAATAGCTTGGAAACTTTAGAACTTTTAAGTTTTACACAAATAACTCTTGTGGAATTTTAAGTTGAGTTTATTGAACTATTGTAAGTTCTTTGGTAACTCACAAACTTCACTTTATGATGCTCTTAACAATTAGGCCAGTGTCCAAGCAATAGCTTGGAAACATCTAGAAGAAGTTTGAAGTTTTACACAAATAAGTTTAGCGGAGTTTTACATTGAGCTTATCGAATACAAATGCCATCGTTCAGAAAATAAGGGTTCTTGGGTAAGTCACTTTATACCTTAGAACTTACTCCTTTGAGCCAGAATTGAACCAGCAACCTGAGGATGTAAGATTTGGACCCTACAGTCCTCCGTTCTACCAACTGGGCTATCGAAGGGCAAGTAAAGTAGTGGAAGACTTTTGAGAAACATCAAAAAGCAGGATCGGGTAGGAGCGTATATCAAGTTGTCCTGAGAGAGCTAATTGTTCTTCGGATACAGAAAGTAATGGCTGACTGTTTTGGAGAAACAGGAAGAAGCAGGATAGGGTGGACGTTTTTACGAAAGTTTAACCTGAAGGAGCTACAAGAAGAACTTTTGGTTTGAGTAAATTGGTGATGCACTTAACACTTAGGCCAAGGTCCAAGCAAGAGCTTGGAAGCATCTAGAAGAAGTTTGAAGTTTTACACAAATAACTCTTGTGGAATTTTAACTTGAGTTTATTGAACTACTAGCTAAAAGCTAATACTGACTCCTTCGAGCCGGAGTTGAACCAGTGACCTAAGGATCTCAGAGTTGATCACTACAGTCCTCCACTCTACCAAATGAGCTATCGAAGGTCAGAAAAAGAATATCAGTATGAGTGAGTTAGTGTATGATGCTCTTAACACTTAGGCCAGTGTACAAGCAATAGCTTAGAAACTTCAAGAAAAAATCAAAGCAAAGCAAATACACATGAAAGCCGTGTCAGGGTCCTTTTAAGCAGACTTGTTGAAAAACATGGCAACAGTTTCAATCATTTACAAGCACACTACCCCAAATTCAAGCACTTTTCTAACTTGAAAACACAGTAAAATTCAAGCATTTCAAGCACCTGTACAAACCCTGTACAAAAAGTCGTCCTCCTTTATAATCAACAATGGCTTTTCAAATGATAACAAAATTAATTTATTTATGACAAAATACAGTATTTTCAGCATGTTGTGTTATCCATTTTTGAGGAATATATGAAACTTGCTGTCAAGCAGCCCAGTACAAGTATAATAATAGATTGCTTGTACATTTTATTCTTGTGCTTTAGAGACTGTTTGTTTTTTAATTCCTCCCCCAATACAGTGGAAAACTACATAAAAACAAAAGGGAAAAAAGGTAAGAAAATACAGGCTTGGCCATTAGGGCTACTTTTAAGAGCGCGTAAAATGACAAATAATTTAAAGCTAAAAGCACTTTCAAGTATGATATCCCCCGGGGAAATCCACATATGACATTAAAAATGACTTTTAAAGTCTCGTCTTGACGGAATACTGCTGGTAAGAGTAATCACCCTGAGTGTTTTTGGTTTTGAGTGCATAAAAAAGGCTACTTCCTTATCCCAACAGTGAGGTGTTTCTTGGTCATTGCCTCCAGCCTCTTCCTTTCGGCCTCCTCAGCTTTCCTCCTCTCCTCTTTGAGTTCCTTGTATCGCCACTTAGGAATTTGCAGCAGGTGTCGGCTTCCATCTTTGGCGCTGCTTTTCCTACCGATGCGTTCGGGTTCGTAAGTGGCTGGGGGGGCTTTTGAGACCCTCACTTTGGGGACGGTTATCCCAGGCCGGACACTGCTCCTCCTGAGCAAGGTGTGCAGAGGAAGCAGGCTGGTCCTCCGCAGTTCGGCCCCGTTATAGGACAGGATTCCCAGGCTAGGGCTCCTGGCCCGGGGCACCGTGCTATGCAACTGGAGGCTTGCCCGGCGCTCCGGCGGGGGTTTGGGTACCAAGGTGACGCGGGAGTTCTGGAAGAGTTTGCGGTGGGTGTCTGCCCGGCCCGGGTCGGTGGTGGTAAGGGCTTTGGCCCGCTGGTGGCGGAGGATCTCAGGGACGGCATATCGGCGTTTGCCAACGCTTGGCGGGCTGCCAGGGCAGACCTGAAATTAAAAAAGTGGGAATGTCACACATCTCTTGATGAGGAAGTGTTCTGCACCCCTGGACAGATCATTTAAAGTTTACTTTTAATTTGAAGGAGACTCTCAGACAGGAAGTCAAGTCACATAGGGAGCTATAGTGCTTCTGTCTTTCTTAACCTGTCTGTTTAAATCTAAGAGACTCTACATACCCAAAACACACCACAGAAAATGGTGGCCCAACAATTCTAATAGTTAAGAGATCCAAACACCCACTACTCTATTCAAACCAGGGGTCTCAAACTCAATTCACCTGGGGACCACCGAACAAGGGTCTGGAGGTGAGGTTGGGCCGAATTGGGTTTTCTACAAGAAAATTTGGATAAAACATTCCATTCAAATAGCATTGTTTTATTTAAATCCACTACACAAAATAAGATAAAAACATTAAGAATTCATGTGAAGTTGTAAATCAGTAATAAATAAATCTGTAATCGGCAATTAATGCCTCCTGGTGGTAAAAAAAAGTAATTAATAAAAAAATAATAATATTGTTTTAAAAAATTAGCAAAAATACATAAACTAACATAGATATGTGCATTTGTGTAAATACCCAAGGGTCTACAACATAAGCCTCAACTAGAAGGAGATGACATAGTTGTCTGCCATCTTGCTGATAATGGTACCCAAATATACAAAAACCTAGCAACAGGCTGGGCAAAACAATAGGAAGAAAAATGGTGCTTTAGGGTCACTTTGAGTCTCTGTAATTTTTATTCTTACTTGTGATTTTAAGCACTCGTTTTCTGTAGCACTACTTAATACAGCGACATCTAGGGGTCAAATAATACACAATGACATTTACATGTATTCAACCCAGCAAAAACTGGTTGAAAAAAACGTAGATTATAAATGTAATTTGTCCATCTGATCTTAGAGACCTAAGTTGTGCAACAATTGCTTAGTTTAAGCCATTCGACTACACCGTATTTTCCATATAATAAATCCCTCCGGATTATAAATTGAACCAGACAGAAAATGCATAATTATATATATATATATATATATATATATATATATATATATATATAGTCGTTAGGTGACCAAACCCCCCAATTCCAACCCCTAATGCTAAACGCCAAGCAGGGAGGCAACGTGTACCAATGTTTAAGTCTTAGGTATGACTCGGCCGAGGCTTGAACCACAACCTCCCAGTCTTGGGGCGGGCGCCATACCCCCAAGGCCACCGAGCTGAAATGCATAATTGAGAAGGAAAAACCATAAATAGTTCGCACCGGAGTATAGGTCGCATTTTGGGGGTGAATTTATTTGATAAAACCCAACACCAAAAACATACATGTCCTATTGAAAGGCAATTTAAAATAAAAGAGCAGCGGGCTGAAGAAGTTCCTACGGTATACCAACATTACATGATTGACATGCCTGTTAATTTCAGTAACATATTAACAGCTATTCAGGTAATCCATCCATTATCCTGCACCGCTAATCCACAGTAAGGTCGCGGGGGTGCTGGAGTCCACCCCGCGATTTTTGGGCATTGGGTAGGTGACACCCTGAACTGGTTGCCTGACAATTGCAGGGCACACAGACAGACAACTCACTCGCTCATTCACACTTAGGGACAATTTTGAAACGGCCAATTTACCTGACATGCATGTTTTTGGAAAGTGGGAGGAAACCGGAGTACCCGGAAGAAACACACGCAAGCACGGGGAGAACATGCAAACTCTGCACAGGAAGGCATGTAGCTGGATTTGATCCCATGACGTGGACAGGCTAACCTATTCAGATAACTCTAGCATAAATAACAAGCTTACCAAACTATCAGTTTCACTCCTAATCACTAAATCCAATTAAATTTTCATCCTCTGGGTCACTGTCACAGTCACAGTTAGCCACTTTCTTCTTCTGGTTCTACGTTGCTTATGTCAGACTAATAGTGTCCTCCCCATTTCTGGTTCTCACCATTTTCAGCTTGTAATCTGCGGAATATGATTTTCTTTTCTGTGCCAATTTTATTTAGTGACTTTTAGTAATTAGAAATCCCTTTAAAGTAAACTGAAAATATTTACTTTGGCAAAATGACACCTTCTTACCGGTAGTAACGTATGCTAGGGGGGACATTTGTCGGCACAACATGCCAAGTTTAAAATTGTCAACATATACCTAGAGCACCCTTTTGCGGCTTGGAGTGAAAAAAACATGTGAAATTGTTAATAACGTATCAATAATTTCACAAATAAGTTTGACCGGAGTAGAAGTCGCACCACAGGCCAAACTATGAAAAAAAAACTCTGAATTATAGTCTGTAAAATATGGTACATATAATACAAATAATACACACTGTCCCTTTAACTTTCTTATTAAGGTCGAGTCTTTAAACTATCTTCCTGAAGGCCTCGTATGGCCTCTGGGCTGTGGGTTGAGCGCCAGCTTCTGTCACGGTTGTCATGGTGCTCAATTGGCCCCACCCGTGAGCGCCAGCTGCAACTTGTTGACGGATTGGCTTCCTGTCAGTATTTAAATTCTGTTTTGCCAGTCCCCTTTGGTCGGTCCGTCCACGAACCTCAGCTACGCTAGGCAAACCTTCCGACCCTGACTCTCTCCTGTGCTGATTCCTGTTTGATTCCCGGCTCCGAACCATTTTCTGAACTTGACTACGTTTTTGCTTCCCCGTCCCGGCCACCGATCTGTTTTTTCCCGCTCTCGACACTACCATCGCTCGCCACGGAAATACCACTTCCGTGTCTGAGCAACCTGCTCCCCAAGACCAACGATCTACGGATCGTGTATACTATCCTTTCCCTTCTTCCTAATAAAAATAAAAGAAATGCACGCAAGTAGGTCCTGTCTTCGTTCTGGTCCTGATACTCAGCAGTTCATTTTTTAGAAGAATTAAGCAACTGCTAAATTGTGTATCTCACATACATAACGAGAAGAAAGCAAATATTATAAGGGAATATGAGATTCCCTGTTAGTTTTAAAAGCTACCAGTTTGACCAGAGCCAGAACAAATGCAAAGTCCCTCACCGTATGACATGTGACAGCGATGAAGGGACTCCTGATGGCTGTGGTGATGGACACAAGGTGGTCAATGGCGCCGGCATCTTCAGGGTTGGTAACATTTGCGATATTGAAGATATCACGAACCGTGTCCGTCAAGCGCTTCAGGCAGCCTCGGGGTTGGCGGGCTTTGGCCACCATTGACGCCAGGGGTGGCCATTCTAGACTGAGAAATGAATGAATGAATGGCCTTTGTTGTCATTGTACCACCAAATAGGAATGCTTCTCCTTTTAGTGCAAGTAAAACATATTAAAAAGGTAAAAATATGTGCAAATTAACAGAGGCAACTGTATAGTACATTGTGCACATGGACGGTGTAGATAGGAGTTGAGGGTGGTATTAGATAGATAGATAGATACTTAATTCACCCCGGCAGGGAAATTCACATTCCCAGCAGCATCCCTGTGCTGAGAAACAATACAATAATAAAGCAAAAGAATATAGTATACAAATATCCAATGTGACGTGCTTATACCCACTGTAGCGTGTTCTATAGAGTATCTAGATAGTGCTACACAGAATACATATTGCAATAAAATTTGTTAATATGCAATCTAGGGAGTGTGGTTTAATGTGGGCCTTTACTCTGCCGGGTGGAGTTAAAGAGCCTCATGGCATGAGGAAGAAAAGATCTCTTCAGTCTGTCTGTGGTACAAGACAGTGACAGCAGTCTGTCGCTGAAGCTGCTCTTCTGTCTGGACATAATGCTGTGTAGTGGATGTGATGATTGACCGCAGCTTTTTCAGTGCCCGTCTCTCAGGTACTGTTGTCAGGCTGTCCAGCTCTGTACCCACAACAGAGCTTGCTTTCCCTGCCAGTTTATTGAGACGAGAGGCATCCTTCTTCATGACGCTGCCTCCCCAACACGCTGCCGCATAGAAGAGGGCGCTTGCCACAACAGTCTCATAGAATAATTTCAGGAGCTTTTTGCAGATGTTGAAGGACGCCAGCCTTCTGAGGAAGTAAAGTCGGCTTTGACCTTTCCTACATAGAGCTTCTGTGTTGGCAGTCCAGTCCAGTTTGTTGTCCAGCTGCACACCCAGGTATTTGTAGGTCTGGACAATTATTATTAGCTCTTGGGAATGAGCTATTCCTCATTCTGTTTTTTCTTGCTTTAATGCACCTGTAGCGCCTTCCTGAAGGCCACAGGTCAAACAGCTAGGCACAGGTAGGATAAAACCTGTCCTTGATGATGTTTTGGGCTCTGTTGAGTGGAGTTGATGTTCATCAGGGAGGGGATAGGGCAGGCAATGATGCGCACTACTGCTTTCACTGTCCTGGCGGTTAAGACACTGCTGGGCTTTTTATCATGATAGCCGAGTGTTGACTGTACAAGAGAGATAATCGGAGATTAGGACCCCCAGGAACTTGAATGTGCGGACCCTTTCCACAAGCTCGCAATTGATATACAGGGGGGAAGGTCACTTTAGCTCCTCCTGTAGTCCACAATAATCTCCTTGGTGTTTTGTGTGTGGGCCAGGTTGTTTTCAGAGCACCAAAAAAGGAATGTTTTGTGGTACTTTTCAAGAACAAAAGAAAAGAATGTTTATTTTTACCTGTACTCATCGCAAATTTGATCCGGGGTGGAGCGTTCCATAAGTCTGCCCATCACCCAGGCAGTTTCAAAGCGGCCAGTGAACAAGGCCCATTCCCGGGCCGTCATTTGTCGGCCACAATCGCGTGCGTTTAGCGTAGCTCCTAGGGAAAGAAGTAAAAGGTGTGCAGGGATTCAAGGAAATTAATCAACAGCGACAATAAATCAGGGCCTGCAAGGCCTTCTCTGCTGGCCTAAACATATCTGAATCATGTGCACAGAATATTACAAAGATATTGCAGAAATACTACAAAACACAAAAAAATATACTACTACCGTTATACTACAAAAAATAAATGTCAACCATATTATTGTGCTTTCATTCTGTTTTTTCTTGCTTTGATGCACCTATATTACAGGAGTTCTACACCCTTTTATGGCCTAACACTAGCACTTTTTAAGGACTTTCAAAGTCAAGTTTGTCATGAACCAGAAAAGGATCAGGACCCAAATGCGTGACGTTTTCTCACACAATCCTTTTATTTTACGGGAAATGGGGAGTCATGCACGTTAAGCAGCAGAATGATAGGAAGCCAGAGGCCGACGAGATCGATACCAATTGCCTGAGCAGATATCGGACAGATGAGGTCAATACCGGACAGGACGGGACAGACAGGATTGATAATAAAACAAGATATTGAAATCAAACAGGGCAACATAGACGGGAACGGAACTGGAAACCCATAACAGAACAAAATAAACGTGAACAATACCAGACAGGAAATACCAACAGGAAACAGGACCGGGTCAAAACCCGCGTCTTGCGGGGCAGAGGTTCGTTGACGGACTCACAATCTATGAGTGAGAGCACTGAGCTTAAATAGAAGGAAAGCCAATCTGTCAACAAGCTGCAGCTGGCGCAACACGGGCGGGGCCAATTGGGCGCTATGACAACCGTGACAAAGTTTCCAATTTTTCCAGTTTCATTAAAAGAAAAGATCCGGTGTGAATCATGTATTTTGCGGAGCCACCAATATATTTGTGATTTACATATGCAATTTTAAATGTGTGTGTGCATTTCTCAAGACATTTGATTTTTAGATCCTGCGTAAATTGTGATTTTATTTGTTCTTGAGACAAATCTCTCACCATGTAGGTATTGGGTAAAAATTACGTATCATGTATTATATAGGCTCCAGATTCAACATACAAACGATCGTCCTCGTTAGTAGGTCGGGCAGCGTCTGTATTAAGGGTTGGATTGATTCAGTCTATTGAAGGCCTATGTGTGAAATGCATGGCCCACCTCTGTGAATCAAGTAGCAGCAAGATTAATTCACATTACTTTGATTTGTTAAACAAATGTCTGAGCCTTCTAAATTGGGTTTGTTCTTTTGGTTTCAACAAACAACGTTCTACTTTGCGGGTCTTGATTATTGCGGGATCTTTTTGGAATGCAACCTCCGCAAAAAAACGAGGGATTACTTTAATCCCAAACTTGATCCTGAGGAAAATCGTTTTTATCTTCGGCCCCTGATTGAAAACCCCCGACGAATGTACTCACCCGCCATCATGAGCGATCGCACACACTCAACCCGGCCTTGCATTGCGGCTTTCATTAGAGCTGTGAAGCTGTGGCAGTTTCTTCTCTCTATGTCTAATCCGGAGTAATAGTTGAGCAAGTAGTTGGTGATTGTAATGTGACCTAAAAAAACAACAGATTGTAGAGGAGCATTTGAGACAGTTTTTTAAAGGTGCTCCCAAACATGTTTTTTCATTTAGGCACAAAACATGTAATGTTACTCTCCACAATTCTGCATGTGTCATGGGATTTGTAAAATTTAGCCTCAAGCTTGACTTCATTAAAGGAACACAATATTTTCCAAATGGTGAGTCCGGTTAGCACAACATGTGAGGAAGCTCCGAAACAGATAACATTTAAAGTGAACAGCGATTGCATTGCTCTCATTTCTGCAGTCTTCATTTTACCTCTGAAAAGAGATGCCCAAACATCTATGGCTCCCAACAGAGACCTATGGGTCCCCAAAATTTAGTGTTATCGAAGTTGAAATCGTAAATCGGCGACAAATATATAATATAAATCTATATATTCATTCAGTTTTAATCATCAAATTTTTAATTCATTTTCTGCATCAAATTATTGTTGGTAATATACCGATTAAAGGGATAACCACAAACCTGTCTTTTTTTTATTTTCTCCTTTTATACTTCCTTTTTTTCTTAACTTCTTTATACAACATAATTTGTAATATCAATCATCAAAGCAAGTGAGTCGTTTGAGAGCCGGCTCTTTTTAATGAGTTGAGCCCAAAAAGCCGGTTCTCTAAAAAAAGACGGACTTCCTTTCACTACACAACGAGATCTCGTTGGCCGAGATCGGCGTGCAGACGAAAACTCGAACCGCGAGACCAAAACAACATCTGCCGGATCTGCCTGACGAAAAGTTTGGTGTGCGGTAAATCTTTGTTTAAAAAAAAAATGTAATCGGGTAATAATGACAATTTGGTGGCAAAAAGGTTGCATCCCCAGCAAAAATGATGCGTCTAGGACGCAGGGATGCGGGCAAACTAGAACACTGTTTCTGCATGGGTAAATTGGAACCTTGCTTCACCCGTTGCTGTGAGCCTTGTTACTGTATTGTCCTTCTTTGTTATGCAGGCCATTGTAGCATTTCATCAGTGTTTTGTACGCGAGTCACAGTTGCTATAATTTTGACCAGGATCCCCGTTGACGTCGGAGCTGCCGAGTGCTTTCCTGTTTTGTTTGCTCCTGGTTGGCGCTCATCGGCTGCCCACCGTGTGTTGTTTGGCTAGCTACCCTGGCGTTAGCTGGAGTTTTGCCGTGTAACTTGCTATATTCCGAGCCGGCTTTGCGTTTGTCGCCATAGATGTTGTTGCTTTTCATTTTTACCGGTTAGCCTTGATGTTCACTGCGTGTTTTTGTTTTGGCCAACCTTGCATTTTTCCTCAGCGGCTGAAGCCGTCTTTTATCGACTCGTCTTGGTTAGTGCCCTCGTTTGCCAGTTAACAACTTTTTGTCTGCTCGCCCTTTCTTGTACCAATACTGCCTCCACTTGTGACACAACGCTTGGACATTCTCCGCAAAAACTACCGAAACATTGCCTAAAACACGTCTAACCTCTTCGACTAATTAACATGCGAAACAATATGTCGACTGGCTTGCTAGGGTGCTGGTGTTCCTCTGATGATGTCACAGCTCAGAATGACAAAGACGAGACATGCTATCTTCAAATTGCATTATCTTGGAAAAAATGTGGATCATACCTATGAAAAACATTATATGCAGTAAACCTGTACTATTTCCTCACATTTTGCATGTTTGGGAATTTGGGAATACCTTTAAGACATGGTTTTGACATACTAACCTGCCTGTGCTGCAGTGATAAGGGCCGTGTTGCCTTCGCTGTCCTGCCAGTTAGCATCCAGGTAAGGACACTGAGACAGAGCTATTACAACGTCGACATAACCTTGGTAACAAGCAACCAGCAACCCCGTCTGGAACGATAAACAGCAAAGAAGTTATATGAGGGACCAATCCTGCCATATGTAGAAAAAAATGTATGAATAAATACTTATAAATTACATATGACGTGTAAATAAATAAACACATACATAAATCACGTGATACCTTAATATGTTTCATAAATGCAATGTGAATACTGCATGCATTTTGTCACTTTAATTCTGTCATGTATTTTTTAATTTATTCAGTCATGTATTTTGTCAGGGTTTTTTGTAGTGTATTTTGTCGCATAATTTATTGAATATTCTGTCTTTAATTTAGTCATTATTTTATCATGCCATGTATGTCACGGTTGCCATGGCGCCCGAATGGCCCTGCCCGTGTGGCAGCAGCTGCGGCTCATTGACAGGGTAGCTTTCCATCTATTTAAGCTCAGTGCCCTCATTTTTTCTTTGTCAGTCCGTCAACGAACCTCTGCCCCGCTGGTCGGCCTCTGGCTTCCTATCATTTCACGCCAGACTGCTGCCTAACGTGCATGACTCCTCATTTCCCATAAAATAAAAGGCTTGTGTGAGTAACATCACGCGTTTGGGTCCTGATCCTGTTCTGGTTCATTACAATGTAGTTTGACATGTATTTTTTTAATTTATTCTTTCTATATTTTGTTTTTTGTTTTTTATTTTGTTGTGTATTTTGACAATTTTTTTTATCGTAACTTTTGTTGAGCATTGTGATGTAGTTTGTAGGGTATTTTGTCGCATATTTTGTTGTCTATTTCATTGTGTATTATGTCGCGCATCTTAGTGTGTATTTTGTATTTTCTATTTTGTTGTGCATTTTGTCTATTTTTTTTTATTAATTTACTTTGTGGTGTATTTTGTGGTGCATTTTAACATATATTCTGTCGTGCATTTTGTCATTTATTTATTTTGTGATTTATACTATCATTTATTTAATTGTGTGTTTTGTTGTGGATTTCTGTCATGTATTTTTTTGCGTATTTTGTCCTTTTTTAATTGAGTTTTTTTTTTTCGTTATATCGTCAAATATTTTGTTGTGCATTATGTCGTGCATGTTGTCATTTGTTTTTGTATTTATTCTGTCGTTTATTTTGTTGTGAAATTTCTTCATGTAATTTGTTGTTTGGTTTGTTCGTATATTTGTCACAACCAGAACGGAAGTAGGGCCCAGATGTGTAACGTTAATCACAAGTTTATTAAGCTATAGAAGAAAGGCAGCGCCCGCGATGCGGTGCTCGCTGGACGCGGGAAGCAAGCCGCTCACAGAATCAGAACATGTTCCGAATGTTGAAGTGGATCTTCCGGAGCGGGAGATCGTAATGTAGTAGACGGAAAAAACAGGTCGTTAGCCGGGACGGGAGAGCAGAACACAGTCAGGGTCAAAAAACGAGTCGTTAGCCGGGATGGGAGATCAAAACATGGTCGTGGTCAAAAAACGGGTCGTAGCCGGAGACAAACGGGGGAATCAGGAACAGACGAGTGGAAACCGGGTGACAAAAACGGGACCGACGGGAGTCAGAGTCAAAATACTTGCCTTGTGTAAACAGAGGTTCACTGACGGACTGACAAAGGGCTTAAATAGGAGGGGGAACCAATCAGCTAACCAGCAGCAGCTGACGCCAAACAAGCGGGCAAAGGTGAGTGCAATGGGTAATCATGACAGTTTAATAAAATAACAAATTTTTTGCAACGCATTTGACCATATTTACCGGTGGGTCTTTGTCTCCCTTCCCCCTTAGTATTTTTCTTTTAGTTGTATTTCTATATTTTTTCCCTTTCAGAATGAAAGCACAATAATAGGGTTGACATTTAGTTTTTGTAGTATTACGGCAGTGGTATATTTTTTGTGTTTTGTAGTATTTCTGCAATATTTTTGTAATCATCTGTGCAGCCCTTTGAGACTTTTCGTGATAAAGGACTATATAAATAAGCATGACTTGACATATCAGAAGCCGAGAGACGCAACCCTAACCCTAACTTAAATTAACGCGACATGTTTTTCGCAGTAAAGTGTTGAACTCAGCGGAAAAATAAGCAAGAGTCGCCCGTCTGATGTTGAGTGCCAGAGAAGGAGCTTCTTGTTTGCTGGCGTGAATGTCGCTCAGTGTGGGTGTGGAAGCGCATGTTTGCTCGTGTGATGACCTTGGAAAATTCCACTGAAAGTCAAAGTCATGGTTTTTTTTAAAGGTAAGGGTCAGGAGCCAACTCAAACAAGATTAATGGCTATCCCATTGAAATTGACTCGGTCGGCCTGGGTCGCTATTTAAAATTTGTTTTCGTACACATGATATTTATAATTGGATTTTTTTCAGCTGTGTTTGCTTGAATGAAAAAGAATTCCTATATTTTCCGTTTTTTTGACATGCCCTCCCTCCTTTCCCTCGCTCTCTTTTGCTCAAGAAAACACATAGTTGGTTTTTAAGTGGAAATCACTTCTGCTACAAATTGGAATAGAAGCGCTATATTTACTCTTCAGTCCCAGCATGCCCGCAAGCCTCATTTGCATACGCCAGAGCAAGACGAGCGATGAAGTAAACAGCTTAAGTGGAAGCATTATATGTACTTTTGTCCTGTTTTCATTGCTGAAATTGCTAAACTAGTGTTGCCACGGCAACCCCTCGAAGAGTGTTGGTGCAAACTTTTCGGGTGGCTCTGTTGGCGTAGTCTAAGGTTGGGGAGTAACGTACTGAAATTAAATTGTCTTGTTGGCCGAGGGTCATAAACAGGGTTGGGTAGGGTTACTTTAACTTGATTACTTTCAATTACTTTTGGCTTACTCCAATACCAAATATGCTAATAAAAGACAAAAGAAACTAAATATGAATAAAATGATGACTCACAACACGTGGTAAGCTTTCTCTCCTGGCTTTGATCTCTTTGATCTCCGGCAAAACTAACATAAAATGCGACAGAAACAAAACGAAAATAAATCCAAACAGCTTGCCAACATCATTTTTGCCGTTCCATGTATTCCGTTACTCCCCTAAGCCTGCACAAAATTTAGTAATTTTATCCGTATTTTTTGTAGGACAACAAGCAACGACCTAACTTTGGTTTACTCCAATTGTGTTTCAAGGTTGCATTGTTCATTTATGTTAAACATCCATCCAGCCATTATCTGCACCGCTTATCCTCAGCAGGGTTGCGGGGGTGCTGGAGCACATCCCAGCTATCCTCAGGCAGTTGGCAGGGGACAAACTGAACCAGTTACCAGCCAGTCGCAGGTCACACAGAGACAGACTGCTCACTCGCTCATTCACACCTAGGGACAATTTGAACCGGCCAATTAACCTGACATGCAGGTTTTTGGAATGTGGGAGGAAACCGGAGTGCCCGGGGGAAATCCACGCAAGCATGGGGAGAACATGCAAACTCCACACAGAAAGGTTTGATCCCATGACCTCAGAACTGTGCCGCAGACGCGCTAACCAGTCAGTTGCCGTGCTAATCTATGTTAAACACAATTTATTAATTTCATTCATATATTTTTGGATTAGCATATTTGGTATTGGAATACGGTAATCTAAAAAATATCCATGGTACGCCATTACATTTCATCAATATTTGTCACGGTTGCCATGGCGCCCAATTGGCCCCGCCCGTGTGGCGCCAGCTGCGGCTCGTTGACAGATTGGCTTTCCTTCTATTAAAGGCCAGTGCTCTCACTCACCTTTTTTCAGTCCCTCAACAAACCTCTGCCCCGCAAAACGTGGGTTTTGACTCGGTCCCGTTTCCTGTTGGTATTTCCTGTCCAGTATTGTTCCCGTTTATTTTGTCCTGTTTAATATCGGTTTCCGTTTTTGTTCCCGTCTAGTTTGTCCTGTTTGATTTTGATATCCTGTTTTGATATCAATCCTGTCTGTCCCGTCCTGTCCGGTATCGACCCCATCTGTCCGATATCTGCTCGGGCAATTGGTATCGGTGTCGTCGGCGTCTGGCTTCCTGTCATTCCGCGCCAGACTGCTTCCTAACGTGAAAGACTCTCCATTTTCCGTAAAATAGCAGGCTTGTGTGAGAAACATCACACATTTGGGTCCTGATCCTGTTCCGGTTCATGACAATATTATAGTATTCAGATTGTTATTGATAACAAGTAACTAGTTATTGTTTGGAATTACATTTTTAGAGTAAGAAATATAATCAACGATGTGCATGAAGACTTTTAAGACAGATGTTTGTGGATTTCCAAGATCTTCATAATAAATGTGCATTTCTTAGTCGTGCTCAAATAAACTTTTTTCTTTCCTGGGGTTTGGTCCGCGTTTGGACTCTACTTGGAGCAGGCCTTTTCTTACTTTCACCATTTTCATGCAACACTAACAAAAAGAAAGAAAACAGAACCAGCGGTTCCGGGCATGATGTCACACTTGGGCAATCTCACTACCCACTATCCGTACCTAATGTGTTCCGCCCTGAACAGCTTTGCTAAAAGTAAGATAAATACAGATAGGCAGAGTGGGAAACAAGCAGTTTTGCATTATCACATACTTAATAGAAAAATATTAGACTTTCAACTTTTTTGGGGGACACCCCAAACGACGCACCCCCCGTTTCAAATATATGGTGTGGCTCTCACTGAATAAAAATATCTAAATATGCTCAAATAAACTCTTTTTTCTTTCCTGGGGTTTGGTCCCGCGTTTGGACCCTACTTGGAGCAAGCCTTTTCTTACTTTCACCATTTTCATGCGACACTAACAAAAAGAAAGAAAACAGAACCAGCGGTTCCGGGCATGACGTAACACTTGGGCACTCTCCCTACTCCCTATTCCTCCTACCTAATGTGTTCCGCCCTGAACAGCTTTGCTAAAGGTAAGATAAATGCAGATAAGTGGAATGGGAAAAAGCAGTTTTGCATTATCACATCTCATCTCATCTCATCTCATCAGCTGCACCGCTTATCCTCAGTAGGGTCGCGGGGGTGCTGGAGCCCATCCCAGCAATCATCGGGCAGTGGGCAGGGGACACCCTGAACTGGTTGCCAGCCAATTGCAGGGCACACAGGGACAGACAACTCACTCGCTCAGTCACACCTAGGGACAATTTGGACCGGCCAATTCACCTGAAATGCATGTCTTTGGAATGTGGGAGGAAACCGGAGTGCCCGGAGGAAACCCACGCAAGCACGGGGAGAACATACAAACTCTGCACAGTAAGGCCGGGAGCTGGATTTGAACCCACGCAGGAGGTTCCCACGACCTCAGAACTGTGCCGCACACGCGCTAACCACTGCGCCGCCGTGCTGCCGCATTATCACATATTTAATAGAAAAATGTTAGACTTTCAACTTTTTTGGGGACACTTATTTAGATATTTTATTCAGTTTGGCTCTCACTAAATAAAAATATTTAAATATTTTGCTTTCAAGGCTCTTTGAGACAAAGAAGTTCCTGACCTCTTGTTTATATGCCCTTGTTATATACTCAGTGTTCTCGTTTGCCCGCGTCCCTGCATCCTAGACGCATCATTTTTGCTGGGGACGCGTGGTCTCAAATCAACGTGCGCCCCCGGGACGCAACTTTTTTGACACAAAATTGTCATTATTATCCGATGACATTTTTTTTTAAACAAAGATTTACCGCACTCCAAACTTTTCATCAGGCAGATCCGGCAGATGTTGTTTTGGTCTCGCGGTTCGAGTTTTCGTCTGCATGCCGATCTCGAGTTGTGCAGTGAAAAGTGCGTCTCTCTTTAGAGAACCGGCTTTTCCGGCTCAACTCATTAAAGAGAGCCGGCTCTCAAACGGCTCACTTGCTTTGATGCATTATATTACGAATTATGATGTTGTATAAAGAAGTTAAGAAAAAAAGGAAGTATAAAAGGAGAAAATGAAAAAAAGACAGGTTTGTGGTTAGCCCTTTTAATCGGTATATTACCAACAATAATTTGATGCAGAAAATGAATCAATAATTTGATGATTAAAACTGAATGAATATATAGATTCATATTATATATTTGTCGCCGATTTACGATTTCAACCGCGATAACACTAAATTTTGGGGACCCATAGATCTCTGTTGGGACCCATATATTTTTGACCCATCACTTTTCAGAGGTAAAATGAACACTATACTATGTGTTATTTTTGTATATGACTGTTCTGGATTTATCTGCAATTGGCTGAGTGGAGTTTTTGGTATTTGTCTTGGTTACCGGCTACTTAAGAGCAAATTTACAGCCCACGCGTAATGGACATGACGTAAAGCAAACACGACTATTAAAACAAGGCAGACCGTCAGCTGAGTGCGCGTAATCGCATTAGCCACGTCAGGCCTCACAGCCTCCAGGAGACAAAGGGGGGAATGTTTGTTGGCAATAATTGCCGGATTGTCTGGAAAAAAGTTCTGGATCCGACCCGCGCAGGTCTGTTTGTTTGTACACGCCAACTTGTCCTGTGGATACAAACGCAAGACTGTATCTCATATGCAGTGCTAACAGGTTTAGATTCACTTTAATTTGCATCCCCCAAAAAAGAAAACGGATTGAACAGTCCAGGGAAAAGACCAGAGGCCATTTCCACTCAATGGTCTGTCAAATCACACTTTGATTTTTCCAATCACTCACATTAGCTGCCCTGCTCAGTTGGCGCGTGTGCTTCTAGCATAGCATTTATTTCACAAAATGGATCAAGATTCACCTTTTTAGTCTTTCCTTGTCTCCTCTTGAGCGCACCCCGTTTAGAAAACGTATTAGAGGGGTCGTGAGCAGGGGGCTAGCGAGAACAGAGGTCTCATTTAAAGGTAATGGTTTCTGTTTGTGTACGTGTGTGTGGCATTCCAGACAGGGCTTTAGGGACACTGTGTTCTTATGTACACGAGTACAAGGTCTACTGGAAAGCATTTTTGGTTAAATGTACACAAGGTTGGGAAGGTTTGTGTAAAAATGTAATCTGATACTGTTACTAGTTACTTGTTGAACAATTTGATCAGTAACGTCATCCAAATCCTATAATAATGCATTACTTTGGTTTACTCCAACACCTTATGTGCTAATAAAAGATTATATATATATATATATATATATATATATATAGAGAGAATTACTAAATTGTGTTTAACATAAATGAACAATGTAACCTTGAGAAAGAATTGGAGTACTCTCTTATCCACATGCTTGCTCAGTTCCACTACTACTCCAGTTCTGTCTCACACAATTTCATTTCTCTATCTATGAAAACAATAAATAAATAAGATAAATACGACCTAAATGCATAAACTCATAAATAAATTGCATTTATGTTTTATATATATATATATATATATATATATATATATATATATATATATATATATATATATTGGCATTATTTTTCTCCATATGGGAGGAATGGTCCTTAATAGCTTTGTAACCTACATTCAGGGTTGGGTAGGGTTACTTTAACTGGATTACTTTCAATTACTTTTGGATTACTCCAATACCAAATATGCTAATAAAAGACAAAAGAAACTAAATACGAATAAAATTACTAAATACATGGAACGGCAAAAATGATGTTGGCAAGCCGTTTGGATTTATTTTCATTTTGTTTCTGTCGCATTTTATGTTAGTTTCGCCGGGCATGTTGTTCATTTTTTATTAGCATATTTGGTATTGGGGTAATCCAAAAGTAATTGAAAGTAATCCAGTTAAAGTAACCCTACCCAACCCTGCCTACATTGTGTGTGTACGCACATCCATAACTGACGTCAGTACTCAGTGCACATTGACAAACTCACATCCTGCTTATTCTATATACAGAACTGTCTGAACTCTATGACGGGAATACACATTGTCATACACAAACAAGTTTACAGTACACACAAGTATACAGGATCTTTGACTGGACGAGATATTGTGTCATTGTCTTTATTGAATCGTGGCTAATGTAACATATATGTATAAAATGGCCCCTTCCTGACATTAAATGCAATGTGCAGTGGTTAGCAAATTCCCCTAACACGCAAAAGGTCCCCGGTTCGAGACTGGGTGGAAAAAAAATGGGATGTGTCCCACCAGGCTTTACTTGCCCAAGACACTTGACAGGAAATGGGGCCCCTAAGACCCTAGTGGTTAAGGGATGCACCCATCACTATTAACATGAAATGTTAAGATTGATTCAAGTGGTTCTTAAATGGGCAGGGTTGGGTAGGGTTACTTTAACTGGATTACTTTCAATTAATTTTGGATTACTCCAATACCAAATATGGTAATGAAAGACAAAAGAAACTAAATATGAATACAATTATGATTCACAACACGTGGTAAGCTTTCTCTCCTGGCTTTGATCTCTTTGATCTCCGGCAAAACTAACATAAAATGCGACAGAAACAAAATGAAAATAAATCAAAACAGCTTGCCAACATCATTTTTGCCATTCCATGTATTCCGTTATTCCCCAAGCCTGCACAAAATTTTGACATTTTATTCATATTTAGTTTCTTTTGTCTTTTATTAGCATATTTGGTATTGGAGTAATCCAAAAGTAATTTAAAGTAATCCAGTTAAAGTAACCCTATCCAACCCTGTAAATGAGGTATTAGCACAACTGACCCCCAGGTGAAGACTTTAAAGGAATATATTTGAGTTATTTCAAAATCACAGCACTTTCTTACGTTCTACCTAAACTGAAAAAATCTAGTTTTGTCATATAATTTTGTTTATTTTACTATATTTCCCCTTTTTGTCTTCTCAGAAAAAAAGAGTGTTAAAAACTTTAAACACTATCATTGTATCCTGCTTATTTTGATTATTTTACTAGAAGAATGTTGCTTATTTAAAAACTTTTTTTTACTAAAATGTTTTATTTATTTTTGACTTTAAGTTTTTTTAAGAAATTGCTTTTATATTTTACTATATTTTACATTTTTTTCCGTACAATTTAAAAAATAAAATCATATATTGAAAAGCGCTATATAAAAATGCAGACCATTTACCATTATTTGCTTTTCTGATAATTATTGAAATAAAAGAAACAATAATCTTTAAAGGCGCATAGTGTATTACTTAGCGCCCCCTACTGGTAAAATAAGCTTAATTCGTTTAGATAGATAGATAGATAGATAGATATTTGAATAAGAGTAGAAAATTAGAAACATCTTCAAGAAATCCGATTCATCGATCAATCAAAAAAATAATGGACCGATTCATTAATTATGAAATTAATCATTAGTTAAAGGATATAGTGAGGATATAGCACTTAAAATTGTTTTACTTATTTTAATTCATGAACTACTACTTTTAAACATATTTTTTCTAATTTTAGTAAAAAATGTAGTTGAAATAAAATCAAGAAAAAAAATGTATCGAATGAAATATTTTATTATGAATATAACTGAAGTAGGACCTTTTTTCAGTTTACAATTTTAAAGTTAAAAACTGGTACAGTTTAAAAATATAATAACGGGTGGAGAAATACTCCTATTGAGTACTGATGGACGGTAAATATAAATGTGCATTTAAATCTGGAGTTGAAACCTAGGATCTTCAAGCATATCTCAATATTTTATACTGTTTTGATTAAGCAAGAGTGCAGCAGTACAGTAATGTATTACATGAAGGTCAGACTGTATCCTTGCCGCCGGGCCTTAAAATAGTTCAGTAAGCCTCTGCTCAAAGCCGAGGCTTAATTATTTCTCTCCAAAATCTGATGAGACTTCGATGAACTCGTGTCAGTGTGTCAGCAAGATGCGGGATGCGGATGGAAGCAAAACTACAAGAGTTTTGTTTGTAACTTCCACGTATTTGCAAGTTTTTTCCCCTTGTTTTTATTGTCCCTGTATTTATGTTCGGATAAAAATATTGCAGAATTTGAAAAAAAGAAAAACGGTTAAAATGTTGAAAATATATTTCTTTATTAAATCTTTGCTCATGAGGTGGTACAGTATGTTTAAAAATTAACTTTGTTTTATGGAGCTGCTTGAGATTGCGCTAAAACTGTCAAAACCCGAACAGACAGTGGACCCAAACGCATAACGTTTTCACAACAAGCTTTATTTTACGTAAACGGGGCAGTCATGCGCAGAAATACAAACACCAGCGATTTTGCAAAGAAGTGAGACAGAGAAGTCAGGCGTGGAAAAACAGGAAGCCAGGGGCAGACGAGATCAAAACAGGACAGGACAGACGGGATCGATACTAGGTACAGGATGCACGAGCAGATACCGAACAGGACAGGACCGATACTTGATACAGGTTGCACGAGCAAGATACCAGACAGGACGGGACAGACGGGATCGATACCAGATACTGAATACATGAGCAGGATACCGGACAGATGGCGTCGATACTGGATACAGGATGCACGAGCAAGATACCGGACAGGACGGGACAGACTGGGTCGATACAAAATACAGGGTGCATGAGCAAGATACTGGACAGGACGGGACAGACGGGATCGATACCGGATACTGGATACACAAGCAGGATACAGGACAGGACGGGACCCACGGGATCGAAACCGGATACAGGATGCACGAGCAAGATACCAGACAGAACGGGATCGATACCGGATACCGAATACATGAGCAGGATACCAGACAGACGGGATCGATACCGGATACAGGATGCACGAGCAAGATACCGGACAGGACGGGACAGAAGGGGTCGATACCTGATACAGGGTGCATGAGCAAGATACCGGACAGGACGGGACAGACGGGATCGATACCAGATACAGGATGCACGAGCAAGATACCGGACAGGACGGGATCGATACCGGATACTGGATACACGAGCAGGATACCGGACAGGACAGACGAGATCGATACCTGATACTAAATACACGAGCAAGATGCCGGACAGGATGGGACTGATGGGATCGATAACAGATACAGGGTGCACAGCAAGATACCGGGCAGGACGGGACAGATGGGATCGATACACGAGCAGGATACCGGACAGAGTCAAAATGCATGCATTACAAATGCAGAGGTTTGTTGACGGACTGACAAGGAGAGCACTGAGTTTAAACAGGAGAGCCAATCAGGCAACGAGTAGCAGCTGGCGACAAACGAGCAGGCACAGGTGAGGGCAATGGGCAATCGTGACAAATTGGAATCAAATGAGGTAAAAAAATTGTGCATATCAAGCTAATTGTAATTATTATTCAACTAAAAACAAAATACATTTGTGTTGCATTACAACAAGCGAGGCTCTCCGTGATCACATAGTAAGCATAAAGTACGTTCCTTATTTCAAAGGAAGTTTAATGGGATGGAAGAATCTAAACAAGACAAAGTGGCTAAGCTTAGCTCAGGAGGTATAGCGCTCGACTTGGGATCAAGAGGTCACAGGTTCGATTCCCGGCTCCTCTGTGTTATATGTCGAAGTGTCTTTGGGCAAGACACTGAATCCCTTATGCCCCCGATAGCAGACGCTGATGCCGCTATCGGTTAGTTAGTGTGTAAAAGGGAAAAGTGTGAAGCACATTGTAAAGCGCTTTGGAAGGTCTTCATTGACTTGAAAAGCGCTATATAAATGCAGACCATTTACATTTACTTATTTTCTTGAAAAGCCACCAGAATTGCAGGTAACCCCCCCCCCCCATCTCACAGTCTTTTCAACCTGCTGCCTTCGAGAAAAAGACTGCAGAGTCTCAGAGCAGGAACCAGCAGGCTTAAGGACAGTTCTTTCCAGCAGGCCTAAGAACTCTGAACTATCTCCCTGCCCTACCTCATCCCACCCCTCTGACTTTTGCTGAATCAATGCAAAAATGCTCAATTCAGATTCTGGCTAAATGTTGAACATTTTGTATTCATAACCTTATATATTTTTTATGCCTTTTCTTTTTTACTTTGCTGCTATTTCTTATTTGTATCTTCTGTCTTATGTAACCCATGTTTGCACGTGGGTAAGAGGAAGTCTTTTCACCTATGCTGTATGTTCTGCATATAACATATTTGAAAATAATGTTGAAGTTGAGTTTTTTTTTCATATTTTCGGCTGCAGTTTATGGATTTGTTTTTCTTTTTTTGGGCTGTGGGAATGAACTCATGGCCACAGAGTTAAAAAAAAATGTCTGCTTGCATCTTGAGCAAATCTATCTGCACCACAAATTGGACCAAGTTCCGCCTAGTCTAAAGCCTCGTCTACTTTTTGTCAATAAATTGGCAATGTTGATTGATTGATTAATTGGTTGATTAAAAGCAGACAGGTGCAGTGGAAAATAAAGCATTAAATCTTTGAACTCAGTTGGGCATTTCTAAGACATACCTAACAGAGCAAATATCTTATTTTTTAACTTATTAAGGACACCTCATATGACGCACCACACCTTTATTAAGGGGAATTGCAGTCATTAATAAAGGAAGCAGGGTTGGGTAGGGTTACTTTAACTTGATTACTTTCAATTACTTTTGGATTACTCCAATACTAAATATGCTAATAAAAGCCAAAAGAAACTAAATATGAATACAATTATGACTCACAACACGTGGTAAGCTTTCTCTCCTGGCTTTGATCTCTTTGATCTCCGGCAAAACTAACATAAAATGTGACAGAAACAAAATGGAAATAAATCCAAACAGCTTGCCAACATCATTTTTGCCGTTCCATGTATCCCGTTACTCCCGAAGCCTGCACAAAATGTAGTCATTTTATTCATATTTAGTTTCTTTTGTCTTTTAATATTTGGTATTGGAGTAATCCAAAAGTAATTGAAAGTAATCCAGTTAAAGTAACCCTAGCCTAACACATACCTAACAGAGCAAATATCTTATTTTTCAACTTATTAAGGACACCTCATATGACTCACCACACCTTTAATAAGGGGAATTGCAGTCATTAATAAAAGAAGCAGGGTTGGGTAGGGTTACTTTAACTTGATTACTTTCAATTACACTGTGGTTCTGAATTTTTGCTCCGAATAGATGGAATAAGAGCTTGCTCTGTCCACTCCACGCATCGGCCCGGTATTGCAGTACCTCCGGGAACGGTGCATTCGCAATGATCGCAGCAAGGCTTTAGGGCTAGGACCTTAGCTTGGCCTTGTGGCTGAGAGTAAAGTGTCCCGGCTCCTAGGCTTTGTAGAGTATTATGAACTGACCGATAACGGATAATGGATAATGAATAACGAAGATAGAACAATAACCCTTAAAAACCCCCAAACCCCACTCCAATACCAAATATGCTAATAAAAGACAAAAGAAACTAAATATGAATACAATTATGACTCACAACACATGGTAAGCTTTCTCTCCTGGCTTTGATCTCGGGCAAAACTAACATAAAATGCGACAGAAACCAAATGAAAATAAATCCCAACAGCTTGCCAACATCATTTTTGCCGTTCCGTGTATTCCGTTACTTCCCAAGCCTGCACAAAATTTAGTAATTGTATTCATATTTAGTTTCTTTTGTCTTTTATTAGCATATTTGGTATTGGAGTAATCCAAAAGTAATTGAAAGTAATCCAGTTAAAGTAACTCTACCCAACCCTGAAAGGAAGCAATTGACTGAGTTTGGTGGTTATGCAGATAGAGTAAGTATGCTCCGTGTACTTTTCTAAAACAAGTTATATTCTGTGAAGTTCTTTCATACCCTGTTGTTCCGGTCCGTGTGCATGACCTCGTCTTCGGCGACCCCCCTCCGAATCATGATCCGGACGACAGCGGCGTTGTTGGTGCAGCACGCCCGGAACAAGGAATCCGGCTCCGGACTCTGCAAGGACGGAGAGCGCTCGTGGTCCGCGAACGCATCATCGAAAGGGTAGAAGGAATCGTCCGACGCGATGCTCCTGGTGTCATCCAAGTCCTCGAAGTCAACTTCTTCGAAGTCATCATCTTCTTCTTCGAAATTATCTTCTTCGTCCTCCTCGGTTCCTTCCTCGGTGTCCCCTTCCTCTTCGACAAGCGTGGGGTGGATGTGAGCGATCCCCGCGCTTGATTTGAGTCGCTGGGGTGGCTTGTTGACCCGAAGCGACGCTGCGACTCCCGCGTCCCTGTCGTCCGTGATCAGCACCATCTAACCCCGAGCGAGCACTTCCAGGCAGGCATGGGGGAAAACGTCTCTGCTGGTGAACTTCCTCAGCCCCCAAAAGTCACTTTACGTTCCTCGTGCGTTTCTTCATCGTTCGGATGAGCTCCCTTGCAACCCCATTGGAATTAGTGATGTAACGTTCGCAAATGAAGCGGCTCTATGAGCCGGCTCCCCATCGAAAAGGAGCCGGCCACCTTTGTAACTCTCTCTCTCTCCCGCTCTCTCTCTCTCTCTCTCTCTCTCTCTCTCTCTCTCTAGAACAGGGGTGTCAAACTCATTTTAACTCAGGGGCCACACGATAGAACAAACATTCTCTCGGGGGCCGGTCTAGTAGATTAAAGAAGAAAAAGAGAAATAAAGATATAAGAGAAAGAGGGAGGGACAAAGAAAGAAAGAGACGGAGAGGGCGTGAGAAACAAAAGATAGAAAGTCGTGAGAGAGGGGGAAAAGAAAGGGAGAGGAAGAAAGAAATCCAAAGAGAAATAGAAAGACAGAAGGAGAGAAAAGAGAAAAGAAAGCGCAAAGGGTAGGAAGAGAGAAAGAAAAGAGAAAGGAAAGAGAGAAAAGGAAAAAAAGGAAGTTAGAGCAAAAGAGGTTAAAAGACACAGAGAGAGAAAGAGACAAAGAGCAACAAAGGAAGAGAAAAAGAGAGAGAGAGAGTGAAAATGACAGAGTGGGAGAAAAGGGGTGGAAAAGAAAGAGAGAGAGAGAGAGAGAAAGAGTAATAAATACAAGTACAGTGTCTTTGTGAGAGGCACCTGGCTTTGGCAACATCAAGTTGACATATTTCAACCTGCGGCTTGTTTTTCTCTTGCGCTTCTCTGAGTGTTGTCTCGCGGGCCAGATTCAATCCCTTGGCGGGCCTAATCTGGCCCGCGGGCCGCCTGTTTGACACATGTGCGCTAGCATGAGTACAGCATTTTTTATTGTAAACTTTCCGTTTTTATCAAACTAATAATCAATTTAATCACCCAGCGTGGTGTAAGCAACCTGAAAAAGCTATCTTGCAGGCTAGTAAACACATGGCTGAATTGTAATCCATCCATTATCTGCACCGCTTATCCTCAGTAGGGTCGCGGGGGTGCTGGAGCCCATCCCAGCTATCTTCGGGGAAGTGGGCAGGGGACACCCTGAACTGGTTGACAGCCAATCACAGGGCACACAGAGACGGACAACTCAATCGCTCATTCACTCCCGGGGACAATTTGCACCGGCCAATTAACCTAACAAGCATGTTTTTGGAATGTGGGAGGAAACCGGTGTGCCCGGAAGAAACCCACGCAAGCACGGGGAGAACATGCAAACTCCACACAGGGGGTTTGATCTCACAACCTCGGAACTGTGCCGCACATGCGCTAACCACTGCCCAGAATTGTAATCATGTCTAAAAAAAAAACACCCTTCAGCTACATGTTTTTTGCATAATAAATATAAAGATTCGGAATTTGACATTGTGAGGGTTTTTTTGTACAGTCCTTTCCTGTTCTCCTTGCAAGTTTAGAACTCATTGATGTCTTCTTGTCACAGTTACCATGGCGCCCAATTAGCCCCGCCCATGTGGCGCCAGCTGCAGCCTGTTGACAGATTGGCTCCCTGACAGTATTTAAACTCTTTCTTGTCGGTCCGACTGCGAATCTGTTTTTACACGGCAAGCCCTTTTTCGCCTATCCCGTTTTTTTTTTTGCTCCTGTTTGTCTCCCGCTACGATCTGTTTTGATCTCAACCACGTCTGTTCTATAAGTGCCACGTCTGTTCTATAAGTGCATGCTGGTTTAAGATCAGGTAATTGTGCAATTTTGTAATTGTAATCCTGTGCAGTCCTTCGAGACATTTTTGTGATTAAGGGCTATATAAATAAATTTGACTTGACTTGGCTACAGTAGAGGCTGTAGTTACGTTATGCAACCATTAGATGGTGCCGCACTAAAGGGAATGTCAACAAAACAGTCAGATAGGTCAGTCAAACTTTATTAATAGATAACAAACAAGCTTTCAACAACTCCATTCACTCCCAAAATGAATAAACAGCTGTTTTATTATTTTATCTGAGGTAAAGCATTTTAGTGACACGTCTTTAACATCTTTGAACAACAGCAAGGCATAACATTTTACTTTTCCTCCATTTAGTCAACACGCAAAAAAACGTCTGATACTGTTATGGCAAATTAAACGTTAGTGCAATCACAACATAGTGACACTCGTAATGTGCAAAAACAATAACAAGTGCAAAACAATAACAATAAAGCAATAACATAATAATTGTAAAATGTAAAACGCAAACAGCTCATCCTCATGCTTCCTCCAGTTCCGCACCATCGATTCATTAATGTTAAACTCTCTTGCTGCTGCTCTATTTCCGTGTTCTACTGCGTGACTGATCGCCTTGAGTTTAAACTCTGCGTTTTAAGTGTGTCTCTTAATAGGAGCCATTTCAGGGTCTTTATACAAACGCACAAATAAAAGAGAATCGTTGTTTAATATTTCCCAGTATGCACAGCGCACTTCTTCTTCTACGCGAAAAATGGAGTCGGTGGCTGCTTCTCTTAGTTGCGAGACCTTGCAATTCAATATTGATCCATATATAAGGCGCACCGGATTATAAGGTGCATAGTCAGCTTTTAAAAAAAAAAATCAGATTTTATGTGCGCCTTATAGTGCGGAAAATACGGTAATTGAATATACAATCGCCCACTCAATTCATTTCTACGGCATGCATTTCAATCCCATCATACACCTTAAGGTGCCATTTTCCGTCATTGCTAAGTACTTCAGTTGACAGAGACCACCTGTCTTGGAAAAATGAGTGAGCATAACAGTCCCGCTGTGAGCCTATTAATATTCTACCTGTTCCCCCCACTGAGATCTAGGATTGATCTCCTGTGGCTGGCCCATGATCGCTATGGTACCAGCAGGCATGCTGCTGTGTAGGTGACAATCATGTTAGCATGTTCTTATTTATATACAGTTCAGTTTCTCATCAGGTTTTAAACACAAAGCCACAAAATGTGAGATATGAAACATGGCATGTGGCAACTGCTCCGTTAGATAGGGTTATGCATCTAAACAGCCTTTATTTGCAATAAAAATGGCCTTATTTTATGTAACTTTAAAGTAATTATAAAAGATCATCTTTTTTTTTAATCAGGCATAGAACGTGAAGTGTTCCTCCACACCAATGTTCCCTCTAAGCTGTGTGCGCAATTGCGCACTACCCAGAGCTTTTCCGCGCACAAGAAAATCCGGACAGAGTCAAAACCCACGTCTTACGGGTAAAGAGGTTTGAGGACGGACTGACAAAGGGTGAGTGAGAGCGCTGAGTTTAAATAGAAGGGAAGCCAATATGTCAACGAACCGCAGCTGGCGCCACATGGGCGGGGCCAATTGGGCACCATGGCAACCGTGACAATATATTCCCTTCTTGTTTGGTGTTTATTGCCGTATCTGCTTTTTGTTGTTGGTTTCCGGTTAGCCTGGCTGCTTACTGCGTGTTTTTGGTCAGCCAGCTTGGCATTGTCTTGGTTGGTTCTTTTTAGCAGCCCCAGCTAGCCTATGATGTCCATTGGATAGCCGCCGTTAGCTCTTTGTATGTTCTTTCTGCCAGATATCCACTTTTAGGCTGTTTGCTTTTTGTTGTACTATTACTGCATGCACCTGCAATGTAATGCCTAGGCATTCTCCACAAAATAAAAAAAAAACACAAAAAATTGGCTTAAAATATTTGCAACCTCTTCGACTAATTGACTAATATAGTGACTGGCTTGCAAGAGTGCTTTTTATTCTGATATCACAGCCCAGGAAGTCAGAGATGAGACGGGCTGTCTTAAAAATGCATTATCTTGGAAAAATAACTGGAATATACTGATGAAAAATGTATTATGCAAAAACCATGTACCATTTTCTCACATTTTGCATGTTTTAGAATTTAGTTATCCCTTTAAAGCAGAGAGCAATACGGTGGAGACCACAGGCACCAGGTAGCCTCCTGATAACATCTGAGTAGCCCGTGGACTGGTTCTGAAAATAGCTCACCAGTGATAGGTCCAGTGAGGTGCAGTGGGGAGAGGCACAGCATTAAGGTGATGAATGTTCAAAATATTTACTGATTTATACTGAAACCACATACCGATACTGTTGGCACATTGAAGTTATATTCGTTCGGCAAAGAATGACTGATATTTTCAAGTTAATATACCTGATTTCTGAAAAGATGCCTGAAAAAAGGCTGGTACCAGTACTGACACCAGTGTCAGTTAGTCAGTGATGTGCAGTCAGGGGAGGCATAGCCTGTTCTTTACCTGTCATCATGGAACTGTACAATTAAAAATGTATTACCGTAAATTCCGGACTATAGAGCGCACCTGATTATAAGCCGCACCCACCACATTTTAAGGGGATAACAGCTTTTGTACTTACATAAGCCGCACCCGTATATAAGCCGCATGCGCCCACATTCAAACATGTGACACAATCACAAAATTAACCCAAACCCTACTTTGAGTCCCGCGATTTAACATAAAGTACACAGTTCAAAAACCACAGCCGACAAAATGAAAAAACAGAAAATGATACCGGTAGTTAAGATTTGATGCAGACCTGCAGAGTCCGGGTCCCGTTGAAAGTAATCCAAGGAAAAAAAGGGTATATTTCCAAAGGTAAGGCTGGGAAAAATATATATCCACTATTGTCTGCGTGTCCACAAACACACACCTTTACCGGTCCCCACTTCCCGTCATCCCCCGCGTCTGTTACGCCCCTTCTTTTTAATTGGTCAGTGCAAGACTTATCAGAATAAGTGTCCAAAATAAATACAAATAAATACATTACAAAAATATACAGTTGCAAATACATATTATACATGGTTACACATATTTACAAAGAAAGACGGTACACAGAGAGAGTTTTCAAAGCTTTAATAATATTATAACTTTCATCCCAAACCGTACCTGTGAAGGGTAGCAAAACGCTACTAACAACACGCTCGCAACAGTTAACGGGTCTGTTTAAAAAAAACATACCGTACATGTAGAAATCACGGTAAACCGATCTCATCTTCCTCCCTATAATTGACGTCATCAAAGTTGTCCTCCTTTAGTATGGGTAAGAGACTTTGTCATATCGACTTCGTCCCACGCTCCCTTATTCAAAAACACGCTAGCAACACGCTCGCAAGGTAAAGTTTGCGTGCAGTAGCTCTGTTTCCTGCTTTATCGGACTGCTCGATTGCGTTTAGCTTGTAAGCTGCGTCATGTGCCTTGAATTGGCCGCATCACTGAATAAGCCGCAGGGTTGAAAGTTTGGGAAAAAAGCAGTGGTTTATAGTCCGGAATTTACATTAAATTGCTATTTTTATTTAGTTATAAAATTATTTTCTTACTTAATTTCACAATTTTTGAGATTTTTTTCAAAATGTTTGTTTTCACATTATAAGTTGAATATTACCGCATTTTCCAGACAATAAGGCACATCTAAAAAATACAAAATTGCCAGAAATTATAAAGTGTGCCTTATAATCTGGTGTGTTTTATCGACTGGAAATATAGTAAATGTCATGAGCACTATCGTACTCCAGTGTTATTGTTATTGTATAGTGACTTGTTTACCTGACTGCCCATTTTGCACATCTGGTTAGCTGCTCCTCTTGCACTCTTTGCACTACTGTATAATACTATACATACCTATAATTATTAGTATATTATTAGTACTTTAATACTCCAACTCAATACATTTTATTTATATCTGTACATTCAAGGAAACTGTGCGGGTCAGATGTATCGACATTTCGTTCTATATACACGTGTACAAGAATGACAATAAAGTATATCTGAATTGGAATCTCTGAATCTGATTGCTGATTTGGGGCACCTGCGAATGCCCCGTTGGCGCCAACAGCCCTGGTCGCTGATGGGTGCCCTGACCCTTTTTAAGCCCCCGGCTTCCAAGAGGAAGCTGTCAGATCGTCCTGCGAACCTATGCTTTCAGCTAGGCAAGCTCTGTACCTTCCGAAAATCTCCTGCCCTGTTACCTGTTGCCGACCTGTTTCTGGACCTGTTTCTGCCCTGCTTTCCCGTCCTGGACATCGACCTGTTTTGCCATGTTACCTGCCTGATACCTGTTGCCGACCTCTTTTCTGGACTCGTTACTGCCCTTCCAATGAACCGCTCATCACTTGTTGTGGAGACCCGGGTGCTAAATGACTTGTAAACGACCTGATTTTTTTATTTTTACACGTTCACGTTAGCGTAATCTTTCGTACGGAAGATTACGACAACGCGAACGTACGATTAGCCTGGATTAGCTTTATGTTTACGGTAAACATTCAAGGTAAACATTCAGGGTGTTGGAACGGATTAAAACGATTTACATTATTTTTAATGGGAAAAATGATTTCGGTGATCGAACAAATCGGTTTTCGAACAGGGTTATGGAACGGATTATGGTCGAGAACTGAGGTTCCACTGTACTTGTAATTTAATGCGCCTTATAGTCAGAAGCGCCTTATATTTGAAATAAATAGCTTAAAGAGGAATATTTTGATATCATAATCTGGTGCAACTAATAGTCCGGTAATAAAATTAGTATGTAACACAGGGTGAGGGTGAGGCGTGTAATTTTTGTTGCCTCAGGGCAAAGGGTGATAGTGAGACCAAGCATTCTTATTTGGCGCACACCTCAGCCTCAATATAATTAGTGATAACAATAATTATATTTAATTATTATATATAATAACTACATATAATTAGATTGCTAAAAACAAGTCAAGGCACCCACTACTTTTTTTATCATTCCTTGGACTTTTCTCGGAATGGAGGATTATAAATTCATTTATAAGTAAAGGTATGATAAGAAAAGGTTTTATTCTAATCCATGCTATAATTCCATGTTTCTTGCTCTGCCAATAAAATGAAAATAATATATGTTTATTTATTAGTAAATCTGACTGTGCCTCACCAGACACAAATCTTACTATACAATGTAATTTTCTGGAAAATTAGATACCAACTGACATGAGAAATATTGATATGATCAGTGTCTTGAAATAAAGGATTAATTCTTTTAAGATTTGTTTTGAAATTAGCTATAATCTATATTTGTAATTCATCTAGTGCACAGGTGTCAAACCGGCGGCCCGTGGGCCAGGTCAGGCCCACCAATGGTTTAAATCCGGCCCGCAAGACAGCAATGAGAGAAACGCAAGAGGAAAATGAGCTGTAGTTTTAAATATTTCCACCGGATGTCACCATAGCCAGTTAACACTTGCAAAACAATTAGGGTAGTATTTCTCCATTTCTCTCTGACTCACTTCTCTTTTTTATTTCTCCTTTTTCTTTCTCCTGTTCACTTTCTGTCTCTCTCTTTTCTCTATTTCACTCACTCGCTAACTCTTTCTTTTCTCTGTCTTGCTATCTTTCTATATTCTCTCTCTAATTTACACTTTAATTCTCTTTCTTTCTATTTTTCTCTTTCTCACCCTCTTTCTTTACCCTCTCTCACTTTGTCTCTTTTTCTCCTGCTGACTCTTTTTCTTTCTGTCGTTTCACTTCTCTTATTCTTTTTATCTTTCTCTTTTTTCACTTTCTTTTTCTCTCTCTATTCATTTCCCCCTTCTTCTCCATTCATATCTCTATTCTGCTCTCTCTTTTTCTCTCACTGTTCCTCTGTCTCCCTTGTTCTCCCTATCTGTTTATCGCTCTTTCCCTCCCCATCTTTCTGTCTTTTTCTCCCTCTCTTTCTCTTAAACTTACTAGTCCGGCCCCCCGTGAGATTTTTTTATAGCATTTGTGGCCCCCAGCTACAACTTTGACACCCCTGACCTAGTGTCTCTATTCAAGACTGGTGTCTTTGTAGTGGGACTGACCCACTTCTAGCATTACTAATATAATAACTAATAATAATAATAATAATTGTAATGACATAATAAAAACATAGTAACAACATGTTCATTTTCATCCATATCAAAATTGTAACCTTTTGGGCTAATCAGTGAAAAAAAAAAAGGATCCCTGCTAAAGAAAAGTGGGTGGCACCTAGTGTAAACACCCTTCACGTGCAATCAAAATTTCATAATTATTTGTCCATTTTAAAGGAGAGTGTGAATTAATTAGTGCCTCCTAAAAAAACTTCATTAGAAATAATATTGATTAAAATAATATACAAAAATACATAAAATTGTCATGATTACTGATTTAGATTACCTGTGCCCGCTCAATTGGCGCCAGCCGCTGCGGGCTACGCGATTGGTTCCCTGTCCTTTAAGCCCAGTCCTGTCACTCTCCAGTTGTCAGTCCGCCAGCGAACCTCTGTTGTTACAAGGCAAGCATTTTTGACCCTGTCCCGTTTTTGGACCCGTTTTTCCACCTGTCCATTCCTGATCACCCCGTTTGTCCCCGGCTACGACCTGTTTTTTGATCCCAACCACGTCCGCTCTCCCGTCCCGGCTTGCGACCTGTTTTTGACCTCGACCACGTCTGCTCTCCCGTCCTGGCTTACGACCCATTTTGGATCCCGACGTTTTTGTTCTCCTGTCCCGGCTATCGACCTGTTTTTCTGTCCCTGACACCGCCATCTCCCCCTACGGAAGATCCACTTCCGTGTTCAGATCAAGATCCGATTGCAAGACCGACTTGCCTCTGGCGTCCAGTGCTGCCCTTCCTCTTTCTATTCAATAAACTTGTGGTTAACGCTACGCATTTGGGTCCTGATTCTGTTCTGGTCGTGACCTAAACTATTATACAAAAATATGTTAATGGTTTTTAAGGGGTACTTTTTTATTTTATAAACATTTTAAAAAATATTTTCCAATACAATCAAGAAGAAAAATATTAAAAGGGACAGTTGGTATTATCTGGTGGCACCTAGTGATGAAAAACTTAAAACAATAAAAATACACATACACACACACATATATTTAAACAATAAGCAAAACTAAGAAAAATATATAATCATGTATATTTTAAAATACTCGTAGGTTGAGAAATAAACATAAAATTAACCTCAACTAAAGGGAACCTGATAAAAAGCCTGGTCATAAAAAAAGAGAAGTAAAATGGTCAATTTGAGTCTTTATAGTTTGTATTCCTTTGTTCTTTGTGGCACTCAGTTTTGGTTGCGCGACACCCTACGGTGACATCTAGTGGTGAAATAATACACACTGCCCCTTTAAAGCAACACAGATCCAGGGATATACCTTAGATTTCAGGAAAATGACTCAAATCATGTTACAGAACACTGCCTGATTTCGTAAAAGGAAAACAAAGAGCATGAAATATTTTTTTGTACACACACGCTGCAGTGCAAGACTTTCACAAGTAGTAGTTAACAAGACGCACTATAAATTTAACTTTCAGGATTTTTTTCATATCTACAATCAAAGCAACCCCAAGACATTTGCGAGATGATTCAGATGGCCACAGAGGGTTGCAAAATACAACGGCTGTCTTGTGTTGTTCTTTTATGTGGACAACCCAAAACATGCTTTACGGCCCATTTAGGAGACAGGCATAAATAGGAAGTTGTATTTTAATGATGGGGTGGAAACAAAAAACCCTTTTGGGATCAGATCCCAAAAGTAGTTTACGTCAGCATTTTAGGAACTTGTATGGACATTAAGTGTTGTACATATACTCAGGGTTGGGTAGGGTTACTTTAACTGGATTACTTTCAATTACTTTTGGATTACTCCAATACCAAATATGCTAATAAAAGACAAAAGAAACTAAATATGAATAAAATTACTAAATTTTGTGCAGGCTAGGGGAGTAACGGAATACATGGAACGGCAAGCTGTTTGGATTTATTTTCATTGTGTTTCTGTCGCATTTTATGTTAGTTTTGCCGGAGAACAAAGAGATCAAAGCCAGGAGAGAAAGCTTACCACGTGTTGTGAGTCATCATTTTATTTATATTTAGTTGTTTTTGCCTTTTATTAGCATATTTGGTACTGGAGTAATCCAAAAGTAATTGAAAGTAATCCAGTTAAAGTAACCCTACCCAACCCTGCATATACTGTACTGTACTTTCAGGTTGTGTATTCACATTTTCAGTAATAAGAGACAAACGTGTTCTCAGCCTCAATTCCCAGGCTTTCAGGAACCTTTTACAACTGTTGGTCCTTTTTCACTATTTCATACCATTTAGTACTTTTTCATTCTATTTAGTACTTGATCTGATATTTTGAGCATGAAATGACACTACATGTATCCTCTCTTCCTCCCCGCGCAAGCCCTTCCTGCTTCCCAATGTATTGCGAGCAAAAGTAAGAAAAAAGCAAAAGGCGCTGTGGGGGTAAAATATAAAAGCTCTTTGAACTCAGTTGGGCATCGTTAACACATATTTTAGAGGGAAAATATTCAACATTAAATCTTTTTTAAAGCAACCTCTAACTATGCAACCTACCTTTAAATAGTTTATAGTACTGTTTTTTGTTTATTTACTTTTCCATACCTTGTCATGGTTGACATGGCGCCCAATTGGCTCCGCCCGTGTGGCGCCAGCTGCAGCTTGTTGACAGGTAGTCTTCCTGTCAGTATTTAAACTCTGTCCTGTCAGTCCCCTTTTGTCGGTCCGTCAGCGAATCTCTGTTTTTATACGGCAAGCCCTTTTTTGCCTGTCCCGTTTTTTGCTCCTATTTGTCTCCCGCTACGATCTCGACTACGTCTGCTCAATCCGTTTTCGATCTTGACCACTTCTACCCTCCTGTCCTGGCTTTCGACTTGTTTCCAAACCTGACCACGTTTTTGCTCTTTTATCCCGGCTACTGACCCGTTTTTTTTCGTTCCCGACTCCGCCATCACTCGCCACGGAAGTCCCACTTCCGCGTTCAGAGCAACCTGCTTCCCGCGTCCAGCAATCCCCGGATCGTGGGAGCAACCCCCTCCCTTTCTTCTAATAAAACTTGTGAGAAACGTTACGCGAGTGGGTCCTGTTTCCGTTCTGGTCCTGACATACCTTTATATTTTACAGGAATTTTTATACCTTTTTACGTTTTCCTACTTTTCAATTATTTTTGTACTTTTGTCCCATACTGTTCAGTACCTTTTAGGACTTTTTCATAATTGTCTTTTTTTTTTGGTCTCCTTTTCAATGTTTTAATTTTTTTCCTGAGTGTTTTTTCTACCACTTCAAGGGCTTGCACAGGCATGTGTGTTTAGACACTAGGTGCGCCAGAACTCTTTCCCCTGAGCACAATTAAAACGATCCTTTTTTTGAACGTTTGTTGACATTTAATTATTTGCAAGCAGAACATTAAAGCCTTATGCATTAGGGTGCCAAAATTTTCCTAAATGTTTCGACAGAATTGCAGCTGGAGGCATTGTTTTTTATTATTACAATTTGGAAATCCTACATTTTTTTGGTTAGACTCTCACGACAATTTTTTTTAGCTATTTTAAATCCTACATTCTAAATCTTGAATCTTGAAATCTTTAGAAAATCGCAGGTTTTTTTCCCCCTTTGTGCACGCCGGTTTGTGCATCACTCTCATCGTCAATATTGTTAATATCCTGCTTTGAATCCACTGTAAAAACAAGATCATTTTGGAGTCAGGAAAATAAATGATTTAGTCACCAGTATCTACCAGGTGTTTGAAAATATCAAACGATTCGAGTGTTTTTTGGAGGACTCCTTTGTTATAATTTTTGTTTTCATAGCGAAGTCATTAAGGTGCTGATTATTTCATGAGAGGCACTTACATTCAAAATAATAGTTCACTGCTGCTAATCTGCCGACAATGACAGACCAATTTTAATCAGCTTACAAGGACCCTTAATTGTTTTTTTGGGTTTAGAGCGATGATCGTGTGTGTCTAAGCAACTACCATATACAGCAATAAAAACAGCATTATTTATTATTACTTGTCATAAAGCTGGATGAATAATACATATATTTATAAATGTGCAAACACACAAGGAAAGAATGACAACACCAGTGTCAACAGCTCAATTAAGTTATTGAATTCATGGAAATTAAGTGATTAACTGTTGAATGAATGTTGTCTTGGCAATTAATCAATCATTTGCTAATACGCTAGGATGATTAAATCATATGTACATCATTGAGCTAAGAGGCTTACAATCATAGTAGTGGTTGCCTCTTGCCAGCTTGCAAAAAAAGCTCCACAATATTCACCTTTTGTCAATATACTTTCCACCACAACTTACGAATTGACATAGGAGTGCATCTTAGTGTTGTGTAACACACTGAAAAATTCTGAGTGTGTTTTTGCTGAACTTTAGTCCAATGACTCACTGGGTGGGTTCATATCCTCTCGATGGATGAAGTCAAGAGGTTTGATCAGGCCATGTTGTAGTTTTCTGCAATGTGAAATGTGATTCTTTTTAAAATACACCGAAACTTGCATGACATAATAATACATGTATAGTTAATTGGCAGAGTTGCCTCGGAAACCATAAAGCACAATGACGAAAAAAGTGTTCAAAAGTGCGACAATGGAATAACGTAATTGCACAAAAAAAAACTATAGAGTCCATAAAGCCACAATTATGTTGTTCTGTAATCTTTTTCACAGCAGGGAAAGACCCATAAAGAGGCTTTCTATGCCTGCCTTTCTTTTTTTCTTTTTTTTACTTAAAACCACTTTGCATTGCCACATTTGTTATGTCAGTGAAGAAATGAACTTAAAAAATGGTGGGGTTTGCAAGAGGCCCTAAATTTAAACTTAGATTCCTAAACTGGTGACATATTTGCAATGACATCCAGTTTTCTATAATGTGAAAAGTTCTTGCATATTATACATCCATCCATTATTTGCACTGCTTATCCTCAATAGGGTCACGGGTTTGCTTGAGCCCACCCCAGTCATCTGCGGGCAGTGGGCAGGGGACATCCTGAACTGGTTGCCAGCTGCCAGCCACTCTCCGGGCACACAGAGACAGATCCACTTGCTCATTCACACCTAGGAAAAACTTGGACCGGCCAATTCACCCGACATGCATGTTTTTGGAATGTGGGAGGAAACTGGAGTGCCCGGAGGAAACCCACGCAAGCACGGGAAAAACATGCAAACTCCAAACAGGAAGGTTTGATCCCATGACCTCAGAACTGTGCCGCACAATAATAATAATGAAAACATTTAGGTTCTCAAAAGCATTATCACTTTTTAACAGACAAATTTGGGTTGGGTTGAATATTAAATGATAAAAAGTTTGAGCATAATTGTTATGCATACAACTGAAAGGGTTCTATCTGCACTCTTCACTTTTACTTTACTTTAATTCATTGATTTTATTATGTTTTATCTGTGGTTTTAATGCATTTTAAAAAACACATTTTAAATTTGCAATGTCTTTTATTCTGTTTTAACTGTAATTGTGTGTTTTTAACCTGTCTCTTTGCCATTTCTGTAAAGCACTTTGAATTGCCTTGTGTATGAATTGTGCTATACAAATAAACTTGCCTTGCCTTAATTAGAGACTAAATTGTTTACATAGTTCTGTAAAAAACAGAAAAACAACATCAAAAATTAGTAATGAGCAGAAAAAAAGAAATAGCTGCTAGGTGTTATGTGTAATGATGATAATTGCCATTAAAAATGTTCTGGATGTTTAATTAGTAAGAATAAAACTAAAAATAAAAAAATCAATTTTCAGTTTCCATTTCTTTCTCATTTAACTTTACAATTTCTGTAAATTGCTGAATTTTCATTTTACATTATGAATATTAGTAATTCAACTAGTATGTAACATATTATAGTACTGTGCAAAGCATCTTTAGATGAAGAGTGAGGCACGCAATTCTCTTGCCTCATAGCAGAGGGTATATCAGTGAACATGAAATTGTGTTGCACCACTAAAACAATTGATTCAATTATAAAAGAATACCGTTTGTAGTAGCACTTCATTGTAATTACGCGTTTCCAATTTTATGCACCATATTGTATGGTGTATAAGGCACACTGGTTTATGAGGCGAAGGTTTCGGGGTTTTTTTTAGGTGCACGTTGTAGTCCCAAAAAGTAAGCAAATTCAGCCCATTTTATAGTGTGTGGTTAATAATTGGAAATTATACAGAAAAAATCTTTGAGGTCTCATGAGATTTTCTGCTTTGATAGAAAGAATTTCAGATTTTTTTTTTAACCTACTAAATATTTTCCCTAAAGGGACATTTGACTTTCCAGTTTTCTTTGTGTCATGAGACCCTACCCACATTGAGAAGTGGCAAACGTGAAGTTCGACCCCAAGCTAAAAAGATCAGAATAAACCTACACTTGAGGCTCCAGGCTTGTGAGGAAGCGGTCGATGTGGCCTTGCGGCATTTCTGGGTCCAGGCTTGCAAGATAGGTGCACAGCAATGAAAACGTCTCAAAGGGGATCCTTGCAGCACCCCCCTCCTCATCTTCGGTCAGGAGCTCACAAGCGACCTTGAGGGAGGTCTTGAGAGACTTGTAAATGAAAAGGCATAAACTGCATATTACAACACACACAAGCATGAGATTTGCTACAGAGCTTGACTGGCATCGTGTGGTTGAAGTGTAGAATTAATTTCATCCCTTTTCCAGCTTGATGGGCATTGGGCATATTATCCGCAAGAGTTATCCAAGCTTGAAATTTACTGTCAGCCAGAGTTGGTGTCGTGTGGGGACATAGGCCGTGAACGCCTTCCTATGACTCTGAATGAGCAACTTTGCCAACCCACATGCAGTGAGGCCATTTCATATCAAACCTTTATTATACTGTGATATATGCTAAATAATAGAATAATTAAAGGTGGGGTGTGGAGTTTGAGGTGTCCTTAAAATGTTGAAAATTAAATATTTTCTCTGTTAAGTGTGTGTTAACAATGCCCAACTTAGTTCAATGAGCCCTTATGCTTTATTTTCCATTGCACCTATCTGCCTTTATCTTATTTTTGTTAGGCCTGTTCGGGGCAGAACACATTAATTTCGATGAACGGGGCCTGGGGGTAGTGCTGGAGAGAGAAGTCATGCTTATCCCTGCAGGTTTTTTTTCATTCCTATTTCTCAGTGGAGCACAAAAATGGTGCTCCACTGAGAAAAGGACTGCTTCACCGTAGTAGAGTCCAAACGCCATCTCTAACCTTAAAAAGCTGAAAATGAAGAATTTATTCAAGTGGGTCAAAGAAATGTATGTACTTCTACACAAATATTATTATCTAACACCATCTCCTGGCTTAAAGTCATGATTGTGGCCTAAGGTCTTCAGGAGCTGAACAAATTGTTACTTTTGTACTTATGCGGGCGGCAAGGTGCATGAGTGGTTGGTGCGTCAACCCCACGGTGCAGAGTTCCAGGGTTCAATTCCAGCTACGGGCATCCCCTTGCGGAGTTTACATGTTCTCCTTGTGCCTGCGTGGGTTTCCTCTGGGCACTTGTTTCCTCCCACATTCCAAAAACATGCATAGCAGGTCAATTGGCAAATTCAAACTGCTCCTGGGTATTATTGAGCGTATGAATGGTTGAATGTCTCCATGTGCCTGGTGACAATTTCAGGATATTCTATGTCCACTGCCCGAAGATGGCTGGGATGGATTCCCTGGCAATCCTACTGAGAAAAAGCTATGCAGAGTATGGATAGATGTACTCGTAGGCACCATCTTCTGGCTTGTGTCATCAATGAAGCATTTGTCCAGCTCCTTTTTTGCAAGTGTAAGTAAGCGCATTTCTTAGAGCAGTCAAGTAAACTCTTTGGGCTGTATTTGAAAGAAGCCTTTTCTTACTTTTAGCATTTTAGCGTTAGGGTAACACAAACAAATAGAAACCAATTGATGGAACAAGCATGAAGTCACTCTTTGATCTAAGAGACGTATTTGGAGCATAAATCTTGCTTGTCCCAGTTAGCGCATGCGCTTCCCACCATCAGACACTTGGTTATATTCTGTAGGAAGTTTCTTTTATCACTTTGCATCTCATTTTTGTGGCTTTTTGTGACCTTAGCCATGACATCAGGAAAAGGAAACGGTAAGGTGTTTTCCAGGAAAAAAAGAGATTGATGTCAATTGAAATAAAGCAGGAAATAATAGTCAAACACTGTCAGCATTGTTTAGTGTGAGTGACCTAGCTATGCTGTACAATCACCTAAAAATCACCTACTCATACGCTATTGAAACAGAAATGTTATCAAGGCTTTAAAACAGGCCAGTGGGGACTTTTCTTTGACTATTCATGAAGGGACAAAGAGACTTGTTATTGTGGACATAAGGAGCTAGCGAAAGATACCGTCACAGAGAGCATCATTTGTCAATCTATGAAGACCTACAACTTGAGGCAGCCTTAACAGAGGGAGAGTCATCATTGAGTTCAACTAGATGGATTTCAAAGCCAGCCATAGCTGGTTTAAGAAAATCAAGAAGAGAGCGAGCATACATTCTGTTGTGCAGAACGGCCAAGCAGCGAGAGTAGATAACAAAGCCGCGGAAGATAATACGCCACGCTTCATTAAAATAAAAGAAAGAAAATACACACTGATGCTGAAAAATATTTTGTTTGTACATTCCTTTTTTGATTTTAAGTGTACAGTTAGTTTTTACATATCATCAGAAGTCTCTCATGCTTGGACAGTCCTGTGTCATGCAACCGCCAACTCGCTTCATGCTAAGTGCTCATAATGAACTCACATTTTATTCCGTTAATATCATCTTATTTATCTTGTAACTGTATTCTGTTCAATCACTATTTGAATGTGTTTTCAGTGATCATGAAGATGTGTTTTATAGCTATTTAGGTTTAATTTACATGCTATTGGGAGGCCAGGAATAGATTGTGTTGTTCAATTATTTCATATAGGGAAAATTATCCGATACATGAGAAAATACAAATTACAAGCACAATCCTGTTTGAATTAATCTCTTAATGTACGTAGATGTATCACTCTACTCATGATTGCATGAATAATAGTAAGAAGAGTCTCACATCTCCGAGAGCACTGCAGCCCAGCGCAAAAAACTCCATCCAGCTGATTTCCATGCTGAAGTTGCCCAGTATCAACATGTTCTCCAGTTGCTCCATTGGCAGACACAAAGCCAACCATTTGTCCATCAATGCTTCCCTTCCGCATGTTTCCGCAGTTGACAGCTAGAGTGGAGCGGAAACGTGCAGTCTATGCATGAAAATCTGGTAAATTATGATAACCAGGAGAAATGCAAAATAATAGAGAGTGCAAACAGTATAAACTATATGCATAAAAAAATAGGCATTTATTTTTTTCTAGTTTTAAACATGGTTTTCCTTGCTATTTAAAAAAAATGGGGCCTTTAAGTCCCAAATGTGGAAAAAAAGACAGTAAAATATGAAAAACATTGTGTAAAGTAAAAAAAAAAGTTACAAGATATCGGAAAATATGATCTAGCAAAAGAACATGACAGTTTTATTAACATGGATTTATACGTTTCTTATTTTCTGATGTTTAACCTCAATTTTTATATAATCTACAATCACAAAAACAAAAAAACACATCTACATTTTGAAAAAAATAATTTTAAAAAATAAACTACCTGTTTATGAAGAGTTTTTAATAGACCTGGAGTTAGCATTGCATCTTTATTCTGGTTGCCATAATTCAACTCCAGCCTCTCTTTCACGGGCAGAGTCTCTCCTTTAGCCAGCGCCTCAAAGTAGCTGTCAAAAGTCAACATGATGCCGTTACAAGAATTACATTTGTAAACACTAAACGGGCTAAATAATAAAAAATAATATGAAAATAATGGTCTTCATTTGTTAACCAACAAATATATTTTTAAAAACGTACTAGTCTATTTTCTTAGGGGTTTAAAACGAATAGTTTTAATGACCTTCTCACGAATCCATAAAATAAGAATTTGACGATGTCTTTAGTTGAAATACAAATTCTAGGAACCTTTTCAAGAGGAAAGAACATTTATGTATGTAATATTGTTCACCTTCTCTTTGTATGAATTTGTAAAACAATGACTTCAACCAAAAAGACTAAAAATGTAGGAAACTGCAACAAAACACAGTTTTTTATTTTAGGCTATTTTACAGTCAGGAAAAGAACGCAAGACTGTTTTCCATTTCTGTAGTTTTACCACCATCTGCTGGTTCAGTAGTGCTTTGTTTCTTTTCAACCGTAGCAGCTAAGATCGTTTCTACATATCTATCAAAATATGTATCATTTTTATCTTCACAATATGAGCTTTTTCTGTCTATTGTAAGCTTTCAATTTTATATCAAACATCTCCAAACAATAATAGCATGTAAAAATGATTACATTGATTATCAATCCTCTTAAAACGACGTGCATGACCTGGCATGTACTGTTAAATGGGAATTAAAGCTAAAAATAAAAATAAAAATGAAATAAAAATTAAAAGGATTTTTATCTAGCGCACACCTCAGCACCAAATAATATAATATTGATCAAGTTAGCAAGCTAACAGCAAGTCAAGCCATCCAGTCATTTTTTTTCTTATTGCATGGAGGATTATTTATTTATTAGTGGAAAAGGAGCCTTGCCTAATGACAGAGAGTGAAAGTGAGACAAATGATTCCTGTTTGGTGCACACTTTAGCCCAGAACAACGACATTTTGATCGTATTAATAAGCCAACAGCTGATCGTGCCATCCAGTTTTTTTCCAGTTGCATTGACTTTTCTTTCCCCCAAATTATTATCTATTATCTATTACTTAGCTACTTATTCTTCAAATGGAGTAGCATATAGACTTAGTTCAAGTAAAGCTAAGGCAATAAAACTTTCATTTCTGGTGCTACATATCATATACTGTATTGCTTTCTTGCTCTGCCATTCAAACGATGGATAAGATGTAGGTTAACTTATTTGTAAATCCGACTGCCTCACTAAACACGAACCTAACCAACATCACTCTTTAAGACCCTTAAATTGTAGAGTTTAACATTTTGTCAGTTTCATGTGACTCTTTTTTATAGTGTGACCAGAGAGGTTACACTTTTTTTCATTTTGCTGCTTTTATTTGTGGAATGGAAGCTAAACAGACCACAAACAAACTCATGGGGTCCAATTAAAACAGCTCAATGAAAACAAAGGGAGTGCACGGGTCAAAAAGGAGCTCGTTGGTGCAGTGATGCTTGGGACAGATTATTTTCCAACATCCACATTAAAGTCAGCATCAGTTGAACTCACGCTGCGGACCAAACCAGCAGATCTTTGGGCTGAGTCCTAATGGCTGCTTTGGTGAAGTTCTTGAGAACTTCTGGAAGTCCCGTCGGAATCTTGATTTGCTGGGAACAGAACATGGTCTCTGGAGGAGGCATGACTGTAAAAATATAAATACATAAAATCCAGTGAATCAGGACCACCACAAATAAAACATCACAATTGCACAACTTACTTGAACGTTTTGCGTTGTCAGGCAGACTAGAATTGAAGTGACAACAGGTGAACACAAGTAAGCACACAGGTACTTGTCTCGTGACGTCATCGAATACTTTAACTCTGTATCACAAACTCCCTGATAAGCAAAACATCGTCGGTGATGTCATGTACGCGTTTACTTATCTTTATTCACTCAAATGATTGATAAGAAGCAAGTCGGGTGGACAAAGTGAAGCCTTCGACGACTTTTACAAAAGGAATTTGTTGAGCAAATAAGCTTTTGACTAATAGCATTTTAAAGACACGTCCCACTATAAGCACCCCAAGACAGTATAATTACGTATGATTTCGGTAAGTACTTGAATGCCTTTTACACCACAAAATGTTTTAATTTAATAATAACAGAAACAGACATACTACCTGAGCTGTTGTTGAGTGGTAAAAGTTGACAAGAAAACGAGGAAAAAGCTAGTAAATCCTCAAATCCCCAAATGAGTTTTATTGCTAGGCTAGCCAAGTCTTTATACGCTGGCTGGTTGCCAAGCGACGGACCTTGCCTTCCAAGGGGTGCTGTTGGCGGGTCAGTCCGGATCGTTGACGCCTCCTGCTGGTAATTATTGAAACGTGCACTCTTGCGGTTAAATTAAAGGAAAAAAACAAAGAAATAAATACTGTCTTAAATCAAATCTCATCTCATCAGCTGTACCGCTTACCCTTATTAGGGTCACGGGGGGGCTGGAGCCCATCCCAGCCATCTCCGGGCAGTGGGCAGGGGACACCCTGAACTGGTTGCCAGCCAATCACAGGGCACACGGGGACAGACAACTCACTCGCTCAGTCACACCTAGGGACAATTTTGGACCGGAGAACATACAAACGCCGCACAGTAAGGCCGGTAGCTGGATTTGAATACACGCTGGAGGTTCCCACGACCTCAGAACTGTGCCGCACACGCGCTAACCACTGCGCCGCCGTGCTGCCCTGCCATAAATCAAATCAAATTTATTTATCCAACACTTTCAGCCAATAACTTGCCACTTAAAGTGCTATCAGAAACATTTATTGTACATTAAGACGATAAAATCCTCATCTTTTTCAACCAACAAACCCGAAACACCTAAAACAGACAAACACAATAGTTAGAATAAAATAAAAATAATATATCGTATTTTCAGCACTATAAGGCGCACTGGGTTATAGGGCGCACCCCCAAAAAATAGTTTTTGGTCCTATATTTTCCATACATAAGGCGCACCGGATTATAAGGCGCTACAATGGGAACGTCGACAAAACAGCCAGATAGTTCAGTCAAACCTATTACCCCCTTAATATTCCAAAAGCTTGCAAAGAAGCAAATACGTGTCTCAGACATGTACGGAAACGGTGTCTGTACGATGTCACCAATCACTCAAATGCATCGTTCCAAATATAATTCGGAAGGTTAAAGTCTTTGGATTCAAGAAATGCCAAACATTTCTTAGTTTCCATTTTATTTTTTGCTGGCAACTGTGTGGACAGCAAAGTAATAATTTTATTGTGCAGGGAAACGGGGTTCTTTACTGTGCATGACTATAAACACTTTGAATTGAATTTAGTTAGATCGTTCTAAAACAAGATACCGGGAAAATATAAAGCCGCATAGCTCACCTACCGGTAAATTCTTTTGCAGCCATTATGTTCAATAATGATACGTAACCATGGTCTTCTTACAACCGTGAGTGTAGTAAATCCAGGAGAGTAAAATATTTACAAATACAGAATAGTAAAAAATGTTTTCTCTATGCCGTAGTGCAACCCAAAGTGTGATTTACATTCATCTTGCAGGCTTTGTTTCGCTCCTTTAGCCTATGCGAGCCTGTAAATGATAAAAAGGATCCGCCCCCTTTACCTCCGAATAACTTTAGCCAATAGTGACTGATTCAAATGATGATTGACACATTGGTTAGGAAATGAAACGCCGGTATATAAATCCCAGCATACACCGCGAACTACTTCACCTTCGGGGGGAAATCTAGTCGGCGGCTGCTTTCCTTAGTTGCAAGACTTTGCGACTTAATATTGATCCATGTATAAGGCGCACTGTATTATAAGGTGCATGGTCAGCTTTTGAAAAAAAATAAAGGCTTTTAGGTGCGCCTTATAGTGCGGAAAATACGCTATTTCCCGTGCCACACTCGTCGAAAAACGCAGCTGTAACTAATACTTGCTGTACATACACAAACAGAAAAAAATTAGATGAATGCAACTTAATTCTGTTCTTGCAAACATTTATTGAAGAGATGCTCTAAACAGACAAAACATTATATAGGAGAATTTTATTATCAACTTATTGAAAATAGTCAGAGATTGTTGTTGGAAAAAAACTACAACAAACAGTAACATAGGACTGAATTGATACACAAAAAAAAGAGCAAATATAAAACAAATCAGACACATGCATTAGCAGTCAGAAGACTAAGCAAAATGGAAAATGTGCACAATACATCTGGAGTTTTTTTGATGTTTTATTCTCGAGATACATCGAATATATCTTATTTCACAGAAATTTTGAATTTGTAAAACAAAACTTCATTGACTACCAGGATGTATTACTAAAAAAACAAAAAGTATACCTGGCAGGAATCCCCCGATGCGCTGTTAAACGCAACTCGATCCGGACGGAACTTGAGCCGGTATCAGCTAAGCTTCACCAATATAAGTTTTCTAAAGCTCACATTCCAAAAAGCAATGTTACATGATTAAGATTTTCGTGAATCTAAAATGCATTTGGTCCGAGATTATGGATGATGTTTTGTAGTTATATACCTCAAAACTGCAATTCCAAATGTGTCCACATTTGGTACCAGTTAGAAAACAGATTAAAATAGAATGGAATGGAAAGTAAGGGCCAATCAAAGAACAGGATATCCTTGCCCAATTTCCAGTGCTGAAACGTCCATAACGTTTTTCTCAGCTGCTTTTATGTTTTTGCGAAAAAAAGGCTTAAAAAAAAGCTGCAAAGTCCGAACCAGACAGCCTCTCGATCAAGCTTGGATCTTGTCCCGTTTCTATCTTTTTCCACGTTTATTGCCGGCGGGGGGTTTCTTCAGCTGCAGCAGAGGCGCTCCCGTGCCAAAACCGGCAGTGGGTGGGTTTGACACCCCGAAAGTAAGTCCTGCAGAAGGGTTGATGCCAGGGTTGCTGAAGTTAAAGCCTGAGGTGTTGGTACCGCCGAAACCTTGGGGGGGAAAGCCAACAGAAAATTGGAAAACATAAAATTGTTATGTCTTGATTTTGTTGATTGTTAAAACACAGAGAAAAAAACAATGAAAATACAGTAATCCCTCGCTGTATCGTGGTTCACTTGTTCGCAGTTTCGTGCATTTTCATCGTGCTTTGTTTCTGCATATTGATTGGCTAAACAGTTCTCTGCCCCTTTTCTACCCGTAACGTTGCGGTCTTAGTTGTACACGGACCTAAAACCTACGCGTTGAGTTTCTCTCAAAGCCATCATGTCAACAAAACACAATGGACCCAGAAAAGCACTTAAAATCACAAGCCTTCTATTGCCCATATAGTTAGAGTTCTCCACATGCTCAAAACATTTTTTGTTTTAACAATAAAGTCAGCATGATGGCGACATAATATCTGAATTGGGGAGTTTTGAAACGTTCTGAATTCATCTTCAATTACTTTTTAATACAGCCTCCCAAACAAAGCTGGCAAGAATATAATAATATATCGTCATACTAATGACATAAGTGCATTATTTACTGTTTTGGGCCAAATTGAGTGTTTTGCCTCAATCAGGGTGCCGTAGAACGCTGCTTCAACTGCACAGGTGCCCAAGTCAATCAACCAATCATATAACCAATAACCAATAATGCGATATAGTAGCAAGATTATTTTCAAAATTATAATTTGACATTACAGAGGGTATTGATTAAAACAAGTTTATAGAGTACCTCTGTTGTTTGGAATGTCATATTCATGCCACATATCTGTAGTTCATATATCTAAATATAGAAGATGACTTTAAAATAAATAAAATTCGATAGTACAGAAGTTATTCGTAGAAAAAAAACAGTTATGTACAGTAGTTTTAGTTTTTAAACACATACTTGAGCCTATAAATTGAAATGACCTGCATTTATATAGCGCTTTTCAAGTCAATGAAGACTTCCCAAAGCGCTTTACAATATGCTTCACATTTCCCAATAGCTGCTGTGCAGCCATGTAAGGCGCTAACCTGCATATTGGGGGTATTAGGGGTTCAGTGTCTTACCCAAGGACACTTCGACATGTAACACGGAGGAATCGGGATTCGAAATGCGATCTACTGATCCCAAGACGAGTGCTCTACCTCCTGAGCCACTGCCGCCTTGTTGGGTTGGGCTTGTTCTTTGGTTTCAATGTATAATAGATTATTACTCAAATAGGTTTGTACTTTGCAGGACATTTTTGGGATGTAACCTCTGCAAAAACCGAGGGATGATGGTGATCCTTTCAAGTTAACCTTTATGATCTGTTTAAATATATAGTTGTCCAATACAGTTTACTTTTCAGTACTTCAGATTTACATCCTGCTTTGTGTTCTGTATTCTAATTGGCTAAACAGTCACTGCGCCTCTTCTCTACCTGTGCGTCAATAACCCTGCTGTTTATTATGTACCGAACACGTACGTAAAACAAATGGCCGAATTAACATTACCTACGTGCAAACTCTCTTGCAAATTCCAGTTACTCGGAAAACCTAAGTCGACAAAACACTCAGGGGCGGTGCTAATCTCAGCTATTTGAAGCACTTTGTTCTCATTCGTGCTTCAAGTTATTATTTGACGGTAAAGTAGTTATTTGTAAAGAGAAAAAACCTCTACAAGTACTTTTATTTGTCAAATTCTTGGGACTGTAAAATGGTTCATTTGTATCAAAGTATAATAGAGCATTTAATTGGGACTATAAAATGGTTCTGTTGTCTCAAAGTATAATAGAGCATTTAATTGGTTAATAAGAGTAAAAAAAAAATGCATATCAGATTTTTTGGAGGTGACGTAGCCCCTGCGAAAAACAAGGATTTACTTTCTACATGTTTGTTATTTTCAAATCATGATAAATACTTAAAATTGACAGAATTATCCGTAAGCAGAGCAAGTGCAATTTTTAAAACTTTTTTTTTTACCATATTTGGCTATATTTTTCTTCACTTTTTTTGCACTGTGCCACAAGCATTTAAAGGTCAGTTTGAAATATTGGAAATCAGGAAAATGTTTAAAATGAGCAGTATAATTTCTTTTTTATTAGCCAGAAAAAAACAAATCAAATTTTCTTCTGGAAGGAGGATTTCATCTTGTGCGGCCCCCTTCTCAAGGTTTCCTTATTTTCCTTTTTTGAAGTTTTGCCGCTTGGAACTCCAAGCACACTGCCTAAAGTCTACTTTAAATTCAAAAAGAAAAAGAGAGGAAAAAAGGGGTAAAAAAAAAAAATAGTAAAATAAAATTGTAAAAACATGGGAAAAAAAAGTTTAAAATTTTAGTATTTAGTATCATTAATATGTTGTATTGCTATGAGTTGTTGCAGTTTATATGTACCTGCACTGAGACTGCCTCCTGTGGGCTTCGTGGTGGGTGCAAAGGCGAAAGAAGAACCCCCGGTGCCCACCCCACCAAAACCTGGACCTGCACCAAAACCTGCATGAGAGTCAAACAATGAAAGTCAGTCAGAGCCTGGAGCAAAGCTCCAACTTGGCGAGCCCGCGCAAGCTAGCGTGCTGGACTGCACTGAAGGCACACAACATGGCAAGGCAAAGAGAAGCCCAAAAAGAGGAAAAGGGGAACTTCACAGACTCCACATGACGTGCAATCAAACCATGCCAAATTTGTTTTTCCAAAGTCAATTATTTTTTAAGTGTATTTGGGCATGCTGTTATTATAGTGGAAGGTCTAAAACAACATAACACAAAGGAGCAGCCAACGCATATACGCCATGCACGAAGGCGAATGTGCTTAGTCAAGCGCATACTCAACATACACTGCTACCTCACAGCCGCTATTAATCTTAGAGGGAAAATAAAATTTAAAAAAAAGCTTAATCGATACCTCCCAAAGTGGTCGTGCCCAAACTAGTGCCCACTGCAGTAGCAAAAGGGTTGCCAAACCCTCCTCCCAAGGGTGCCTGGTTCCCTATGGCATAACGAAGAAAACCTTTAATTATTTTAAAGCCACCTTTGGCAAAGTATCCTTATTCAACGATCCCACAAAACTAGGTTAAACGTGTTTCAAACCCAGAGTTCAAGTTGAACACTTCACTGGCTACGAGCAGAAAAATTGAAAGATACAAGAGCCACTTTAGCTTATCCAGTTATCAATCTATGATTTTAAGGGAAAACTTAAATAACTGCAAAGTTAGTATAAAAAAAATAAACAATCGTATTGTTATAATATAAGTATTTATATAATTTAGTATATGCTTGTCGGTGGTAGGAATGATTGGAGGTGTTGTAAAAGGATAGTGGGATGTTAAGACGTGTTCTAACGGATGGGCAGGGCACGTGTATGATGCCGCAGGGGTAAACCAGTGAAAGCGGTCGGGCCCTGCTGTTGAACAGAAGAGTGTGTTGTGTCACCTTGACCCGAGTGACAAGGCCGCTTTCTTGTGTCCCGTTTCATCTGGAGGGACGAAAGCATGACCAACTTGGGTGCCGAGGTGCTTAACTTGTTTGGGTGGTTGGGCATTTGGGTTGGCCATGGTCCCAAAAATGTTGTGTGTGTTTTTAGCTACTTTTTCCCTTTTTAAAATGTTTTTCTTGTTTTTGTATGTGTGTCTTGCTGTTAGTTACCCCTCTCAAAGGATATGACCAGGGTAGATAGAATAGTATATGCTACAGGCTTTGCATAGAGTCAACAAATGGCCCCTATGCAGTAGTTTAGACACCCTGGCATAGAGGAACCACCAAAAATGACCTACCTAATACTTAGACACTGTGCAATATGTAGCGCCTACTAGCGGTACAAAGAACTTCATTTTAAACTAATATTGATTCAAAATAAAAAATACATTGGTCGAGAAATTTGCATTTAATTTTGAAAACTTGAGCCTCACCGAATTGTCTGCGATCTTCTGGCTACGGCTACACCCAAGCTTGGCCAAAAAAAGAAAAAAACAGGAAATAGGTGCGGTTCGTCACTTTAATTATCCTCCCTTTGTATTTGTTTGCTTTGTAGCACTTGTATTTGGTTGCAAAACACAATACAGCAACATCAAGAGGTCAACTATTACTGTGTCCCTTTAAATCTGTCAATAAAGCTAGGATAGGAAGGAGTACAGAGGTGTTGTGAAAGGATAGTGGGATTGGGGACGCGTTCTTAAGGATGGGATGGGCACCCGTATGATGCGGCAGGGGTAAACCAGTGAAAGCTGTCGGGCCCTGCTGTTGAACAGAAGACCGTGTTGTGTCACCCTGACCCGAGTGACATGGCCGCTTTCTTGTGTCCCGTTTCATCTGGAGGGACGAAAGCATGACCAACTTGGGTGCCGAGGTGCTTAACTTGTTTGGGTGTTTAAGCAATTGGGTTGGCCATAGTCCAAAAATTTTGTGTGTTTTTTTTTTGCTATTTTTCCCCTTTTATTTTCTTTGTAATTGTATGTGTTTGTCTTGCTGCCGGTCACCCCTCTTGAGGGATATGACCAAGGTAGATAGATAGATAATAAAGCTACATTGGCCTAAAACGCAAAAGATCTCCGATTAGAGACGGGGTGGAAACATGTTCGTCGGGATGAGCGCCACCAGGCTGTACTTGCCCGAGACATACCACAGGAATTGGTGCCCCCAAGACCCTAATGGTTAAAGGGACCCAAACAAATAAATGTCCTTGTAGAAAAACATAAATAACAAATTCACAAAAAATCAAATTATTAACTTGTAAATTATTCATTGATTTATTTTAAATAAAATAATAAAACCCAGAACTTCGCAAAGGCTGAGCAAAAATATTTAAAAATTGGTGACTGAGTCTCCGTAGTTTGTTCTCTTGTGCCTTCTAGGACTCGATTTTGGCTGCCCGACGCAATACAACAATGTTTAGTCAAATAAGACACACTGTCCCTTTAAAGGAAATTTCAATTAATTCTCTATTAATGAACAATCCTCAAGTCATGTTTACTACTTTAGAATTTGAAAGGAGTAAAAAAAAAAAAAAAAGGAGTGTTTTGAATAAAAACGTTTTCATTTTTAAAGTTGTTGTAGTTACAAAGCGTTGCACATTTTTAGGAAGCAGATGTTTTCACTAACTTTTGAGCAGCAGAAAAATGGTTCCAGGGGCTTAGTATGAACACAATGACCAAGAGGAAATACCAAATTTGAACAGTTGAGTATTGAAATTATTACATTAATATACTAGTAGTTATGCATTTAATTTACTTGCAGAAAACAATTTTCCTGGGAGGAAATAATAAAATATTCCAAGGGCTACAAATGGCACTGGAGACGTAGTACAAGACCCTGGCATTGAGGAACAAGTCAATTTAATCTGACAAATACTTAAATTTCCTCTATTTTCTTATTTAAGTCACACTTTGAAGATTACATTTTAGTAAACAAATGTAAAAAAAATGTATAAAATAAGAATTCCAATCAGTGAGGCACTAAATGAATGGTTGGTTGAATGGTTGGTTATTAATGCTCAATTTCCTTAATTTTCAGGGGCGATTGGACTCCGTCTTTCCCCCAACAATTATATCTCATCTCCCTTACTATAGTAAATGTCACTCTGGACAGAATGTAAGCCACAGGAAATGGTGCCCCTACCACCCTAGAGGTTAAGGTAGTGTTTTTCAACCAGTGTGCCGGGGCACACTAGTGTGCCGTGAGACCCTGTCTAGTGTGCCGCTGGAATTTGCCTGACTTTTTCGTTCCAAAAAAATCATGCCATAATTCAGTATTTTTGCTATCTTCAGACGAGGAACTGTAATAATCATCCGTATCAGTAGGGGACAGTAGATTTTTATATAATTTTAATATACTAATTATCTGCTCATAAGATAGCACATTACATTTAATAACTTAATTTGTTCAAAGCAGTTTAAGATTGCACTGTAAGAAATAAAAACAAATAAAGCGCATCATTCTTTTTTATTTTAAGTGTTATTTTCTTCTTTTTATATACTAATTATCTGCTCATGAGGTACTACAGTAAAATATTTGACATGACTTCATTCTCAAACATTTTCGACAAACGGTGTTCCTTAGAACCTATTTATAAATAAAAGTGTACCTTGGTACAAAAAGGGTTGAAAAACACTGGGTTAAGGGATACAACCACAACTAACCAACCAGTACCTGTGCATGTTACAAGACCTTTTTTCTTCGGAGATCTTTAGGTTTTTATCAAAACAAAAATCAAACCTATTTTAACAACCAATGATTCGGAAAAAATCAATTGGTGAACCGATAGTTACAAAGCAGATAATACTTTCCAAACTAATTGGACACAATTGTGGCTAGTTCTTTCACTCCAAAAACTTGTCTTTGTTTCTCTCTATACCATTGAAATTGATCAGCCGGAAATAAGCAAGGACAAGCATTTCTTTGTTTAGAAAAACGTTTTATTGTCAATTAAATAGGCAATTCAAGTTACAGAAACAAACACGTCCGAAACAATTGATCCTAGTATGTTATCAATTGCTACTCCATGAGACAAGTTTCCAAAGAGCCAAGATTTCAGAGTGAATGAACTAGCATACGCTTAACTAAAAAGCATCACACCGTTATTGATTACAGTTGAAAAGGCACACCATATATTAAATATACTGTATCAACAGGCATCGGTTATATATGTTTAAATACAAGTCAGAACACTGAAGCGTTAGATAAGATGAGGATTTGGCATTTCTGTGCTGCCCTGCCAGTGTAAACTTAAAAACTATTCAGTTATAGTTTGCTAAAGAAGTAGTTGCAGGTATACTAACAGTGCTATCATACATTTTGTTGCTGATTTTGTAAACAAGCCATGCACGTTAGCCAATCGAAAATGTGTCAAGAGCTCAAAAGCTATTAACATAATACTTGGCAATTCAGGGGAAAAGAAAATAGAGGGCCGAAATAGCCCAAGTGACATACGCATTGTGCTCCAATTAGCGACGGCTAACCTCAAGTACCTTACAGTTACCACCGATACAAGTTTAATAGTCAAGCCAAGTACAAGTGTGGAAGACTAATATAATCAATTAAAAAAAAACGATATATCTATATATAATGTATATAGATAGATGAACCTTCAAACAATTCAGTGTCCTAACTTTAAATAACTAAATTCAAATATTGATTTCAACCTTCAGCAATAATTTAAACATTTAAAATGAAGGCAACACACCAAATTTGGAAATTAAGTTCCAATGACTCACAAGTATGACTTCTCTCAATACCAAGCATTATGAAAGAAGAACAGTATATCACAATGTAGCCAAGAAAATAGCTTTCGCCTTTCATCCTGAGTTAATTGGAACATTATAAATGTAACAGCACAAATAAAATGAAGCGTTGGGTGAGCACCATGAAGCCTCAGTTATACGCTATAAGTCAACCTCAACTTAGTACTGTTTATCCATGACGTAATCTCCAACGTAAACACAAGTCAATGAATACTGATTATTAGTACAGTCTAAAGAAAGTAAAGTAATTGACAGGGTAATATACCAACTTCTGCACTTTAAAAAAACTGTTAAATCGCAATGTAACGTGATTTGGCATATTGCTTTCAGTGAGAATACTTGTATGTTGACTTAAAAAAGAGGAAGATACATATGTTCACAAGAATTATGTTACACAAAATCTGCAATGCTTTTGTCTGTTATGCAGACGCCAAAAAAGGGTTGGTAGACTCAACTTCACGTCGGTGAATATTTAAACAACATTGTTTTTTGTTATTGTTTTTAAACGGCATCAGACAACATTAAAATATTTACTTTTACTGATGTAATACTTTTACTAGAGAACTAGAAAAGCAATACAATAAATTAAATCCAGCGACTAGACTGCAGATAATATGCAACCAAGAGCTAAAAAGTCAAACATTCAGTTATAAATCCTGTACCCTGAACTGAATGATGAAATTTTGAAGCGTCTCTTTTAATGAAAAATGCATTAAAGTAGGATTGGGGGCAATGTTTATACGCTTTAAAGAATGATATGTTCATTGTATTCACTTTTTATCCTTTGGCTGTTGAACACAATATATATTTTTGATGTTTTTTCAATTGAGACATAGGGGTCTTCTTAAAAATGTAAATATATCTAGACCAGAAATGTGCCCATAGCCAGATTTAATGACATGCATACACACATTTGTCAAATTGAGAACATTACAATATTTATGACAATTTTGTTTTCAGGTGTGAACTCTGCCAACACAACATTAATTCACTGCTATATACAGCGACAGATCACAGAGATACATTTAATTTTAATGCCATGGACGCCTGTAGCCCATGGCAATGGATAAGTAGGGTTCTTATCATCTAGTCGACTCCACCTCTGATGTGTGAAGTTCATAGCTGACTGTTGTGGCGATACTATCGTAATATATATTTTTTCCTAAGAATTGCTATTGTTTGTGTCAGCCTTGGACATTATTTACATTTGTCTGCAGTTTTAAGTTTAAAATGTCCCAGCTAGGGATAATGCAGGACAAAGATGCATTAGTAGGGGGCAGGACATTTTTATCAAAATATTGAGATTTTAAGAAATAAAACATTATACAAACAATTCCTTTTGTTCCTCCATCCCTTTACATAAAGCAGCATGACCATATGCTCCAATAATCTTAAATTAAAAGTGCATGCAGCAATAAGAGCTAGAAAGTCACAAGAAACGTGAATTTTCACTGAGTATCAGAGTAACACATTAAGTTTATTCTGACCAGGATATTTTATGTAAGCTTTGGCTGTAAAGACTTAAAAACATGACCAGTTTCTTTCACAAATCCTTCAACTACTAGTGCAATATTATCAGAGGACCTGCTTCTTCGTTCCTCATTAATTGAACATGTATTCAAATATAATACTGTTTTTGATGTTGCAATAAAAACAAAACTCTGAAGTTGTGCTGTGAAGTGCGTATTCAATGAAATTGTCTGTATACGTGTACATGAGTACTGGCGCATAACCCCTGGCAACTTGTGTTATTCAGCCTACATTTATCAATTTTCTTCATCTGGCCACAAGGGAATGACTTATGAGGTGTGAAGTTAATTGATCTTGCTTCATACAAGGTAACAATTAGTGTTAAAAACTTTAAAAGACACGCCTATTACTGGCCAAACCCTGTGCAGTCGAAGAGGCATGAAACAGGTCTAACATATTTTGAATGGCATTACTTAGAAATGATCTCAGTACAACAGTCGGTAGCTTTATTAAAATGAGTGTTGTAGTGGTTAACACAGACTAAAAGAGAAAGAAAACTAAAGAGCTGCCACACTAGTTTTACATCCGTATTCACTCAATGTTAGTCCACAAGCCAAATACATAAGTCACAGCAAATACTAAAAATTTAATTTAAAGCATGTAAAAGTAGAGTTGTGAGTACAATAGCTCTATTCTTGGCTATTTGGGTGACAATTTAAAAATCGGGGCTTTGAAATCGTCACGAGTTTCCAATGAAAGCATCAATAAAATATACATTCTCGTATTATACAGTAAGGCGCATTAAATAATTACATTAATTCAGTCCATATAGCGGCATCGGAGATCTCATAAGGCGAAAAACTTTAAATCAGGAGAAATACTTTGCTTACACTTTCTTTTTTGCAGGATCTACATGTAAACAAGCAATAGCTCTGCAACCAGGATACTCATTCAACTTTTCTATTTTTCTCTTGAACTCAAACACTGAAAATGTTTCTGTCAAACCTTTTAAAAAAACGACTTTTCTAAAACTTGTAGGCAGTCAGACCTGTAGTTGGCTGCTGTTGCTGGGTCAAAGTTGCTGCCATCGCCACGGCGGCAGCATTTGGCACGCTTGAGAACGGAGCCGGACCGGTGGTAATGCGAGGCGCGCTCTGCCACTTCCTGTTTGACACGCGTTTGGACTCAAACACATCAGTCGAGTCCTCCAAAAAGGCCCGGCGGTAGGTGAGGTACTGGTGCTTTAATATCTAAATTACAAAAAAACCACATTATATACAAAAGTCAAAATGCGTTAAGAGTAGGGCTGCAAAAATTAGTCGAATTTGTCGACAAAAATGGATAATATAAATATTTACCAAATAATTGTATTGTCAATTATTGTCGCCAGACACGTTTTTACAAAATAGAGAGGCATCTTAACATGAATCTAAGAGAGTTGCACATGCTCAATAGCTCCTTGAGCAGTAACAAACATACGGATAATGGGGGCGTCAAGTATGCGTACCAAAACTTTGAAAGATTGAGAGCATTTTAACCTAAATACAGCCAATAAAAAAAGACTACAGAGCTAAAAAAAATATTCAGTTTAAAGAAATATAAAATATGAAATTAAAATAAATAAATGAATTGCATTAAAAAAATCCGACTCCCTCTCTGCTCTAATGAAGGCCGGGAAAAAAAAGGTGGGATACAACTTTGCAGAATTTCATTTTTGGCTGGGGGTTCTAGTTCCCATTAACCGCAAGAACTGTGGGATCTCTGTACTTGCAAAGCAGACCTTGCGTACATTTCAGTAACTCCGTGACGCACAAACATCTAAAAAGCATGTCGGTAGGGCTGTCCACTAACGCCATTTGTCTTATTGCGAATATTTTTCACATTCGCGATTAGTCTTTTTCTTTCCACTTTGACTGTAATGCCGAGGAACTAATATCAAAGCGTAGCAACGCGCACACGCAAGCAAACATACATCTACACTGTTTTGTGGACATCATGAAGCACAAATGTTAGTTGGTTAAAACCATTTGATTTCAAATTGTTTAGAATTGTTAAGTACTTTTGTCACAGACGTTTTGATTGACCACTGAATTTTCTTCACAAAATGGACATGCTTATTTTATTAACAGTTTTATTGCTGCCAATATGCCTCTTCTTGATTTACAGGGCTAAAAAATGTTTATTTAATTTTATAGTATTATTTAATTCACTTTTACCTACAAAATGGACAGAGGTTTATTTTCTGGTTTATGTCTCTACTGACAGAGGATACTGCCTATTTGGTTTATGATAGTGTATTTTTATTTACTTTTTGTACGAATGCTATGTTCAATAAAAGATCTATTTTTCATTGTACCTATTTTTTTCCTTTTGTTTAATATCATATGCCACATAATTAAATCAACTCAATGCTAAATTTAATAAAAAAATAATTATATGATTATTTAACTTATTTTTTTCATAGCCAGTGATTACTAAAATAGGAGTTAGTTGCAGTTCAAGTTAGGAGTGATTTTGAATGCCTACCTTTACATTCTCATGGACAGACTGGAGCTGGGCTGCCTGGGCAACAAAGGTCTGGTACAATTTTTGCATGGCCAAGGTCAGGTCTGGGAATATGATTAAAATAAATATTCTGAAATTCTAAAACACTGCCAACAACCATGACATTTCTTTTGTGAGTTTTAAGACAGCATACCCTGTGGGGTGATGTGAGAGCCATTGCTCTGTGTTGTTAAGTGGTTCTCCAGCTCCTCGATCTGCTGTCGGTACTGCTGTAGTTGCACCTCAAATTGTGCTACCAGGCAACGGAAATAACTACACAAAACAAAAATATAATTATGTAAATGTTCTCCATAAACGTGACTAAAATGTGGTAGTAAAGGGCTACTCACTCTGAAGGAGCAGTGTTCTCATGCTGAAGTCCAGGGGGAGTCTTTTGTGTATGAAGAGCTATGTCAGCATTTTTCAGCTCCTTTATTCAGAAGGTGAGGGTAAAAAACAAAATATTCTAGAATTCGGTCATGGATTGACATTTTAAATTTCAGCACAGAAATCCTAAAAAGGTCATGTCTCATTGAGAAGTAGTGTCAATCAGAGCATATTCAGATTCAGATTCAGATCTACTTTATTGTCATTCTAGTACACGTGTATACAGAACGAAATGTCGATGCATCTGACCCCCACAGTTTCCTTGAATGTACAGATATAAATAAAGTTGTATTGTAATTGGCTACGTATAGTATTTTACCATAGTGCCGATAGTGCAAGAAGAGTAGCTAACCAGATGTGCAAAATGGGCAGCCAGGTTAACAAGTCAGGTACACAGTAACATTAACACTGTAACAATAACGCTGTAATTACCATAGTGCAGAGAGCAATGTGCAATGAGTGGCAAGCTATAAAAAACTGCCAGTAGTGCAAAAAGACAGATTAGCAGCCGTTTAGATTTAAGTTAACTATATGTTAGATTGACCATTTAACAGTCTAATGGCCAGGGGGACTAGACTATTGCGGAGCCTGGTGGTCCTGCACCGCACACTGCAGAACCTCTTCCCAGAGGCTAGCAGAGTGTAGAGTACTTCTGAGGTAAAGTGCAAAAAAATTATGTAGACTACCTGTGCAGTCTCCAACTTTAGCTTTTCAATGGCCACAGCCTGCCGTTGCAGGCCGCTGGCACTGACAGACAGTAGCTGCTTGAGGGTCTTGATGTCATCTTGGACTTTTGATATTGGCTTAGACGACATTCTGCTGATGTCCTCCTGAACCTGTTTCTGCTCTTTGACAAATTTTCTGAAACAGATGGAAGAAAAATATTCATTTTTGAATGACTTCCTCTTTCATCATACAAAACATACTCATGGATATTGATTGAAGGCTTAGAAACAAAGATGGTTTTATTCAATGGTGGGTAAGAACCAATCTGTTCACAAATGTGTGTTTTTAAATTTGATCAAACTCCATTTAATGAATTATAAGGCACAGTAGGAGCAAGTGTGGGAGATACTTACTGGAAATTCTCCACATCTTGGCAAATGACTGGAGGTAGGTTTTCATCCCTCAGAGCTTTACTGTCCCTAAGACAAAAAAATACACAATTGTGTTTGTCAACGACATAAGTGCGGATTAAAATAAATTGTGTTTTGTATATTACTTCACAAAAAAGTAAACCCTTTAGAACAGGAGTATAAAACGTAATGGCTGTGGGCACCTAAGAGCACATGAGTAGCCCGCAGACAGGTCCTGAAAATAGCTCTTAAGTCATGGGCCATGGCGATTTTGCAGTATATATATGATTTCTTATCGCCATATTTCATTAGTTGACTTCTAATAATAAAAACCTGGTCATAACAGTAACAACATACTAATAACATAGATTGTCATTTTAGAAATGTGTATTAAAATGGTAACACTTTGCACAAATCAGTATAAAACTAGCTCACAGCTAGAAAAAAATAAAATTGGGACCCCTGCGCTAGGTTTTGGGAAATACAGAGACCCCTTCCTACTTCACGCTTCGGTTGCCGCTGGTTCACCCGTTTGCATATTTTGAATGCAATTGGGTTTATTGTCATTGATATCAATGTATCGATCATAGTGGTCGTGAGAGAGCACACAGAAAGTGCTGAACAGGGCAATTTGTGTATGCGTGTATTGGATGGATGTGACCGTTTGCGTACGCGACTGTGATAGGCTGGTGTATGCTGTCAGTCAAACAACCGGGGTGGACATACGCAGTCTGTGTCTCCGAATCAGAACAGAGAGATAGCGACCGCTAGCTTTTAACAGTTCGTTACATTGAAAATGAAAGTCAAAAGAACCCAAAGAAATGTTGATCAGCACTGGGTGCGCCATTGAATATTTTCGGGTCGGGAAAGGACTGAGGCGGGAGATAAAGCAATAGCAAGGCAGAAGGTCCGGCCTACTATTAGGGCTAAATTAAAACCTTCAACAAGCCACCCCTGCGGAGCCTGTATTACAGCAGATCCATTAACCCCTTAACGTGCCATCAGAATGGGAGTGAACAAATTCATGTCTATACAATGTCACCAGTCATGAAATACGTCCTGCCTCATATAATTGGAAAGCCATTTTAAAATATTCTGTTTACCAAAACACCATGATCTGTCTGAAACAAGTTTGGCATTAATCTCACTTCATTTAAGTGGTCAGAGTTATATACAAAATGACTTTAGAATTTAAACATCATATTTTGTAATCTGTGATATAGTTCTATTATGATGACTTACTGGGCATTGGCTCCAGATGTGTTACTTTTCTTCTCAGAAGAGGCACTGAAGTCAATCCCACCCAAGCCAATACTGGGAGCTGGGGCTGCCGTCGCTGCTGTTGAAGTACCCAACAAAGAACCTAAAGATAATCCTGCACCTCCTCCAAGAGTTGTTTGACCCAAACCTGGAATATAGGGTGCAAATATAAACTTATTTCTTTTGAAATTGCAATCGTGTATTGCTAGAGTGTATCTACCCTAACCTGTTGATGCTGTACTTGAAAAAAGACCCCCACCCAGTGAAGGGATAGTTGCGGCAGCTGTCGTGGTTGTAGTGCTGCCAAGGCCGAGCGAGAATCCTGTTGCCGTGGGTTGTTGTGGCGCAGTCGAGGTAAGGACAGAACCGAAGGTTAAACCGGTTACGGTTGGAGCCAAGGAGCTGGTAGTTGCAGCGGTGAGGGAGAATGGGGCGGCTGAACCAGTGGGTTTGTTGAAGGCTAGGCTGAACCCAGTTGAAGCTGCTGTAGAAGCTGGGGCACCTGAATACATGGTAGGAATTGCATTGAGGATCTGCTGTCCAGTAAAGGTTGGTGTAGTAAGGAATAATACAGAGAACAGTTTTATACAAAAACATTGGACTTGGAATTTATCTTAGAAAGTCTCTCGAGTGTAAAACAAAGGAAACTTAAAGGTGGTATCCGAAACCTAAAAATATTCCACTTGCTGACACTATCTTCCTGCTGAAATCACGATTGAAGCTACATATGGTGCACGAGCAAGAATGTGACGTTTTTAGATGCACTTGAATAATTGTTTCCTTTTTTATTTTTTTGCGGTTCGGGTTGGCATTTGGACTATATTTCGAACGAAAATTATAAATGTAACTAGGGTTCTATGAGTCCTGTACGACAGCCAGGAGCAGTGCTTCAACCACTAAATATTACCTTTACCCATGCACAGTTTGAGAAGTGCATACCAAATTACAGTTTTTCGCATCACCTCCAATCGTTAGGAGGGTCTATAAATTGCGGTTAGCCACTTTCAGAATCTTAGGGATTCAGAGTTACAAGATGCCCACATAGAACCATTGTTACATTAACAACTTTTGTTCTATTCCGTCCATACCATCAACAAGGGGCGGTGCTTCAAGCACTGAATGACTGATGCCAGTACAGTCTCAAGGACAAGCCACAGCCGAGGTCTCTGGACATGGGGGCGAAAGCCAGGGAGGATGCGTCAAAAAAGCGAGACGGCGCCAGCACGGCGGGCAATGTACAGCCTAGCTGAAGGTCTCCTTAGGGGAGCAATGGCCAGCTCCACATCAGGCATCTGGGCCAAACCAGCACTGGTCGCATCCTGCATCGCAGCCAAAGAGCGGCCAACGGTCAAAAGGCGCGCAAAGGCCCTAGTACCCCTACAGGAGTGCAGCTCCCACAGAAAATCCTTGCACACTGTCACGATAAAGGCAGCATTAGGCCGCCTGTGCCAAAAAAGGCTAACGCAAAAAAGCGACACACCAAGCCAAGGGAAGGGGCGAAAACGCCCCCTGCTTGGCTAGCACGCAACTAAACGCAGAGGGGAGATGGTGCGAGATCAGCCTACACGGCGCGCACCACAAGTGGGGACGGCGCTGTCACTACTATTAACCCCTGGATGCATAAGTGGGATCAAAACTGATCCCATGGATAGTTATTCTTCAAAATCTTAGAAATGTTTTTTATTAATACTGTCAAATTCCAGGTATTCCTAATAAAACATGTTAAGACATGATGCTCTGGGGATCATTTTTTCGCCACTAATGAATGAATGAGTGTATGTACTGGTAGGTCATGCATCCAAGGGTTATGTACTCAAAGAAAATTAATTTTCATTTTAAAATGAAGAAAAGAAATTTCAATACCCGTCTAAAAAGTCACAAATAGTTGGGGCCAGTTGGGTGCGCCTAATAGTCCGGAAAACACCGTGTATGAAACCACCAGTTTAAAATCAGTTTTGAATGACAGAAAGTACAATGTAAAATGCAGACCTAATGTTAGTCCAGCGGTGGGAGCAGATGCAGCAGCAGCAGCACCTGGAATCAAGGGATGGAATTAAACACACAAGAGCAGATTCCAGATACATAATAAGTATGAAATCAGGGATAAAATAATCATAAAACTTGTGTAAAATCCAAAGACAAATACGGTCTTCACCTGAAACTGGTGTGTTGAATGAAAATCCTCCCTGGGGTTTTTGACCAAAAAGACCTCCTCCTAGGCCAAGGGATGGGGTGGCAGTACTGGTGGTTGTGGCAGCAGAAGCCCCCAAAGCGTTTCCAAACGAGAAGCCACCAGTGCTGGCCGCAGGTGCACTTATGAAAACAGCAAAAACTGATTGAGACAATGCTACACGGATTTAGGATAGATTAAGATAACAGGATCTGTCTGTTTATGAACCAAACCACATTCCTTTAGGGGGAGTTAGTACAATTAACATGACACAGTATAACATTACAGGTAATGACACACAATGACGTCACCTTTGAAACAGTCTCTGGTGGAATTGATCGTTTGTATTCAACATTTCTCAATCAAGTGGGGTTGGACGCTGTCTACTTGCTGGGGCTAACGTGTTAGCTAAGTCGCATCGATTTTAAATACCTGGTTGCTGTTCCGAATGAAAATCCCCCTCCAGCGGCGGTGGAACCAAGAGTTCCCGTCCCAAAATTAAATCCAGACATTGTATTTGAAGCATTAATCACCTTTAGGGTCTGACAGCACTTTCAAAACATTAGCATAGCTTTGCAATTTAGCTTAGCACAAATGGCCGCGTGAGGGCCACAGCCGTACCAATTTAACCTCAATTAATATTTTGTACGACGACCATTTTTCCAAAACAAATTACATTCAGTTGCTTTTCCGTGGGTGTCCTATATAAATATACTTTGGTAACATATAAAAAAGGGTCAACTACCAAGGTGGAACCGCGCACCTCACATGGGGTGATTTTTCCTATTCCCCGCCTGCTGCTAACCGAATGCCAAAGCATTTTGGGTAAAATTAGAAGAAACTACATTTCCCAAGCTGCAAATCTCTTGAGCGCGTGACGTGTTAGTCAAGTCTACACAGTTTCCCTAACAAGAGTAAAAAAAAATAATTTTGGAATACCGTTTATGATCATATTTTTAAGAAATAATTACGTCATATTACAATTATATTACTTTAAACTCAAACATAGAACAATTATCATTTGAATGTATTGAATACGTTTGTTTATTTCCTGTTTCACCATCAACTGGCAGTTCAATTACTCTTATTTTGAAAAGCCTTACATCTTCAGCATAGGCGTGATTTCAGAGCGCTTTACGCGGATGCAAGTGTGAAGTAATTGACAATAAACATACTGAAATGCACTCGACATCGCCGTCCCTATTTGCGTAGTCCATTTCAAAAACATTTTTGGATAAATGGTAGAGTTATATTTGGAAGGCGTCGTGTGAACTCTGAAGTCGCTGACAGCTGTTACGACCCGGAGACATGGAGCATATCCGAACCCCGAAGGTAGCTAACATTTTTCTAGCTAATTGCAGTGGATGCAACGTAGACAGTAGGTCGGCCCTTTATCAAGGATGAACGCTCAACTATTCATATAATTTGCTTGTTGCTTGCAATTTATGTGATATGCAATTAATATCTAGGTCTCACTAGCTTGCTTGTTTCAAACGTGACATGCATCTCAGCTTTAGTTTTACCTTGCAATTGCACCACTTTAATTTACTCTTGCAATTGACACACCCTCGCACTGTTGATTGACTTAACCAAGCTGTCAATGCAAATTGAAACAAGATCCGATTAAGATAACCACGCTGAGATGCAGAAACCAAAATCGTGCATCACTTCAATGAATGCGTTGATACTTAAGTATACATCGCAAAATGTTTGTTATGTCAGCGATGGGCACTCTCAAAACACTGGGAGATTGTCAAAATCGGCTAACTCGGGTCCAAAATGAGATTGAATGATCCAGATTGAGAGTGAGACCATTAAGTGGCGCTGTTAGTGTGTGCAAAGGGTGTGCAATTAAATAGAAACACATTACCACTCTCCCTATTTTAATTTTTATCCAAATTTTGCTCATGTAGTGGGGGTATTTGGTGGAATTGACGCCATAAACATACATGCCCAGAGACTGACTTCCTGTATTGTGCATAGTTTAGTTGCTCTCACCACAGTTGAAGCAAAGACAGGAAAAGGGAAACGGGTGAAAAATGTCTGAGTCACTTAAATTTGACTTAATAGTACATTATCAAGTTGGATAGTTTGCAGGATAAAGAACAATCTTGGCCTCTGGAGCGCCTCCCTAGAATCATATTTTAAAAGAAAAGTCAAGTCAAGTCGAGTCATTTGATGGTTGTGTGTGTCACCTTTCTGTTTATGGTGTAATAGGCTGTAAATTGCAACTACTTCCCTTTTTAAAAAGACAAAAAAGGTGACATGGGTGAATAATTAACTCGCACCTACACAAAAGTTGACTGCAGCTCACCTGCAAATTCTAAGGAAATTGAATGAATGAAAACTTTTATTTCGAACATTAAAATAAAAACAGGACAAAAAATAATGAGTCAACAACAAAATAATGTCACATAACATGTTCGAAAAGGGGTAGTCAGAAGCAGATGCTTATTTTTCCTACCCCTTTATCTTCCCTATTAACTACATTTTACAAATCCTCCTTTCCTCTTATATGTAAAATAACAAAATCTCATGGATATACCTATTGCATAGGTCAGATATCAATAATTATAATAATTACAATAATCACAGATTTTATACACTAATTTTCGCAATAGCCATCCTTCAACGTCATAATGCGCCTAGTTACCAAATGTCACTGCGCCACCAATGATAATAACAACAATAAAAATAAACATAATATTTATAATAACAGTTCTGATATAATAATAGCAACAATAACAACAAGTTAACCATAGTTTTAGACGCCAATCTCCCTCATATCCCATTTTCTTCATCCCTGTATTTCGCCAGTAATGCTTTTTTGTATTTAAATTTGAACACATGGATAGTTGGACATTGTTTGATCTCATCTTGTAAATTATTCCAAAGTTTGACTCCACACACAGACACACACATACTTTTCCTAGTTGTTTTCACCTTTGGGATTTTGAATTTATTTGAAACTGCAGCTACTTCTCTTTTTAAAAAGACAAAAAAAAAGGTGACATGGGTGAATAATCCTAACTCGCACCTACACAAAAGTTGACTGCAGCTCACCTGCAAATTCTCAAGAGCAATATGTAGAGTTGTGAGTGGATTGAGATGTATTGTTTACCATTCGCCTAGATTTACTTGGGACAAACCGTGGTAAGCACCAGGTGGTCAGGATTAAATGGCACTCCAGCTGGCGTCATGCGCTACAAAAATCACATTTTCCAAGAGGTGTCAGCAACACTCACAACAGCACATCACCCTTAAACTGTATCCAGGTTATTTTGGTGTTTGTGTGAATTTTTAATCCTGTGCATGTTTGCAGGTGGAACAGGTGCGCCTATTGGATCGCTTCAGTAACAAATCCACCAGCGGCACGCTGTACCTCACAGCAACACACCTCATTTTCGTAGAGAGCAATTCCAATAACTCCACACCTGCAGGGCAAGAGGTTTGGGTAAGTAGTTTGCTGTGTTCTTGATTGTCTAAATTGTCAGCTTTTTGGTATTAAGATGAAACGAAAATTGTTTAAATTTGCAATATTTTTCTGAATATTATCAAATAATTTTACTCCCACAGCCCAGAAAAACCATTATGTATTGTACATTAAAGTTTTTCTTTTAATTCCATTTAACTTTGGTTATCTACATTATTTAGTCGTCTTTGGTAAAATGTGATGTTATATTACATAGTGTCATTGAGTGCAGTGTTTATAAACCAGTGTGCTGGGGCTCACTAGTGTTCTGTGAAACCAAACCTCTTTTCTGCTGCATGAAATTGCTCAACTTTATGTTTGTAACAAAACATGTCATTGCTTTCTTCTGGTGATCAGCCAAGTAACTGCTGTAACATTTATCCATATCAGTTGGTGGCAGCACATAACTTATTATTTTAATTTTATATACTCAACTAATTATCTACTCATAAGGTGGTACAGGGACATATGATTAATATTTTCTATGAAGCTGTTTAAGATTGCTCTGCACAGAATAATACAAAGAATCAAATAAAACATTTTTAACTAAAAAAAGGTAGAATCGAATTAGAAATGTTTTTTCCACTTGTTGATCATTTCTGCTAATTTGAAGTCATTTTTATTTTTCTGGAAGAAGATACAGATATATTAAAACTTGAAAAACAAGTTAAAAATACAATTAAAACCCAAATTAGAGCAATAATCCTTATCTTGGTGCTACCAAATATATTTTTAACATTCTCAACATAAGCTCTGCCCTGAGATTTTTTAAGAAAAGGTTGAAAAGCACTGATATAGTGGTCCATCATAGAATTACACTCATCTTGCACAATAGTCCTAAATTCTGAATTGTCTGACCAATATTTGTTATTTTTTGACCCTGTAATACAAACGAATACAACCCTTTAAATTTCTCTGTAGATTTTACACCACCACATTGCATCCGTAGAGAAGCTTTCCCTCACTACCTTGGGCTGTCCATTGGTCATCCAGTGCCATAACTTCAGAGTGGTTCACTTTGTGGTGCAGAGAGAACGTGACTGCCACGATGTCTACAGTTCACTTTTGCGCCTATTGCGGCCTGGTACGTGACCTATTTGTTCCACATTCTTCAGTGTTAACCGTGACCGTGTGTGAATGGTCTGCATTTAAATGCTCTGCATTTATATCGCGCTTTTCAAGTCAATGAAGACCTCCCAAAGTGCTTTACAATGTGCTTCTCACTTACCCATTCACACACATTCACACATGGATGGCATCAGCCATGCTTATCAGGGGCATTAGGGATTCAGTGTTTTGCCCAAGGACACTTCATCATATAACACGGAGGAGCCGGGAATCGACCCTGCAACCCAAGACGAGCGCTTTACCTCCTGAGCTACTTCCGCCCCAAAAAGAATCTTGTGTGTGGAATGTTCTGTTACCCACCAATATCCATTGATTTATAACATTCTTTTATTAGAGGATAGCACAGAACAAATCAATTGGTATCATGTCCTTGTATTCATTTACTTTTTCAATTATAAGGAATCATATATTAATTGACCTCCCCGTCCACCCAGATTTAAAAAGAATAATTGCCAAGTGGTAGATAAGTCTCCGGTTCTGTAATCCATGGTTCACGGATCCCTTAACACCTGCGTCATCGGCGCACCACTTGCTGTGGTGTGTCTCGGGCATGTACAACCTGGTGATGCCCATCCATCTCCAGGCCGTTTTTGGGGTTAGGGGTTTGCTTTGCTACATGAAACAGATAGTTCCGGTTTTCATGGTTACTAGTAGCAGGAGAAGTCAAGTCAAGTCATGTTTATTTGTGACACCCTTAATCACAAGGAGTCTCAAAGGGCTGCACAGATCACAGATTATTGCAAACCACAGACTATTATGACACCATCCCCTGATCTAAAACCTAGATGATGGCAAGGTAAAACTCAAAAACCTCAACATGAGGAAAATGAAGAAACCTTGTGAATGGACCGCACATGAGGTAATCCCCCTTCCAGGATGACCAGGCTGAAATGGACGTTGCAATAACAAAGAAAAACCCTCCTGATCTGACTCTGACACATCATCTGGTCGCCGTCGTTTTCCGTGTAAAGCAGGAGTCGGGACCTATGGCTCTTTTCATGAGTACATTTATTTAAATCTTTTCTATGTCGTTCCACAAGCTAAGCTAATTGTACATCACGTAAAGCTGAAACAACACTGTGATAGGTGTCACAAGACACTATACTACTATATAGGGAGTGTTTCCGCATTGCAGTGGTTAGCACATTCACCTAACACGCGAGAGGTCCACGTTAGAGACCGGGTAGAACATACATCGGCCTGGAGAGGGATGGGCGTCACCAGGCTGTACTTGACACACCACAGAAAATGGTGCCTATACGACACTGGTGTTTAAGGAAACCAACCAACCATCCACACATAGGGGACAGCTTCAAGGTGTCACACCAACAGACTTCATTTTGGCTTCATGTCAATAAAGATTTTTTTTAATATAAAGGCCTATTGAACATTGCATGTTCACTGTTGAGATACTTTATGATGAAAACCCACAAAATAAAGTGTAAACAAACTTTTTGGGGTGTATCAGTAGCAGCAAGATGGCAGACGGTGATGTAAACTCTCTCCTCTGAGAGGCTTGTCTATGTGAAATAAATGCAAATATTTTGATCTGTGTAGGTAAAAAGACACATTATATGATAGATAAATCTTTTATTTTTCACTTTTAATTTTTTATTACAGGTTTAACCTGAAATGCCATATCTATTCTTGTTGCACACAGTGTTTTTACTCGATGACAAAGAAAATTTAATTCAATAATGTATTGTGGCTTAAATACCACAAGGAGGCGCTAGATATCCCGAAATGTCTCATTAAGCAATTGTATTAAGACGGTTCTGATATTTTTCACCGAATTTAAAAGTTACCTGTTTCATCCTACGATTCGTAATATTACATTCATAAAAATGCAAAAATAGCTTAAATTATGTATTTTGATGTCTATTGCTACTTTAACATTTACTTTAAAAAAAAAAAAAAAACTTTTCAGTTGCCTTGTTGACAATTTCCTTCATTTTGTGCAGAGTCGTTCGAGGAGCTCTATGCATTCTCCTACAATCCCAAACAGAATGACCAGCAACGTGAGGATGGGTGGCAGCTCATCGATTTAGGGGCAGAATTCGAGAGAATGGGCGTCCCCTGCGACCAGTGGCAGCTCACTGATGTCAACCGAGACTATAAGGTTCTTAATAATTTAAACCACAATTGAGCTATAGACACACAAATTAGCAAAGTTGGTCATTTTTCTCTGACTGGAGAGAAGGTATCGTTCGAGAGAAGGTGTTATTACATTTGTCCAAAAGGAAGCGCTGATGCCTCAGGCAAGAACCTTAAGACAAGCGTTATTACTGTATTTATCCATGTATAGTCCTTTTTTTCTACCTAAATTAAGAACCCAGTTTGGGTGTTTTTATACTAATGTTTTACTGTATTTGTGCAATAAATGATCAGTCAAAAAACATTGCTGATCACAATCGCCAAACATTGAATGCAACAAGAATCTAACCCGGGTAACAGAGGTAAGAGCGCCTAATCCTAATCACTGGACCGCCAGCAATACAGATGACATATGAAAAGGCATTCGGTTTTATCTCATTATCACAGTATTTTTTTGTCACGGTACCAGAGATGATGGTGATCGGAATGAGTAGAGAGGTGTTGTAAAAGGATAGTGGGATGTTTAGACGTGTTCTAAGGGATGGGCAGGGCACCATCATGATGTGGCAGGGGTAAACCAGTGAAAGCTGCTGTTGAACAGAAGAGTATGTTGTGTCACCCTGACATTGTCAGCCTGAGTGACAAGGCCGCTTCCTCGTGTCCCGTTTCACCTGAAGAGACGAAAATATGACCAACTTGGGTGCCGAGGTGCTTAACTTGTTTGATTGTTTGGGCATTTGGGTTGACCATGGTCCCAAAACATTTTTGTGTGTGTTTTTTTGCTACTTTTCCCTTTTTTATTTCCTTTGTTTATTGTGTATGTGTTTGTCTTGCTGTCGGTCAACCCTCTCGAGGGATATGACCAGGGTAGATAGATAGACCAGAGACGAATGTTAAAAAATAGACAAAACGGCAATTTGTCCTGAAAGATTTAAGTAAATGTTAAAAAGCATGACATAGTAGACATTTTCTGGTGTATCTGATGATGAACTTTGAAGGACATTAAATAAACATTGTAAATCTTATGTAATTATTATGTTCATAGTTTAAGTTGTCAATTAATGAATTAAATCATGGCTGCACCTATTCAACACCATTTGTCACATACATTGCTTAGAAAAGAATAGAATGTTAATCATTGTCATTGTAACACGAAATGTACAATGAAATTAACATTGGTCTCCAGTGCCCTGAATAAAAATAGTACGACGATGAGATCAATCGAATGCCCTTTCAATGTCCTGTGGTTGGGATTCAGCGCTCTCAATGTCGTTACCCGGTTATAATTCCTGTTGCATCCAATGGCAAAATTTGAGCTGAGAAGAAATAACAAAAAAATGTATACAGATTTTTCATAAAAATAGTAGTTCAAATGTGTGATGAAAGCCTCTAAATAGAAAATCATGTCTTGTTTCCAGATTTGTGAGACGTATCCACGTGACTTGTATGTCCCCATCACGGCCAGTAAGCCCATTATTGTGGGTAGTTCCAAATTCAGGAGCAAAGGACGATTCCCTGTGCTGACTTACTTCTACCAAGAGAAGAAGGTTTGTTATTCAACACAAATCTTTGCGGCTCATGAGATGTACGCTAACCTCAATTTGGTGTACTAATATTGATGTTTCATTTAATGAAGTGGTTGTATTGTCGAGATTGTGTTTCTGTAGTGCAGTGGTTAGCATATTCATCTAACATGCGAAAGGTCGCCGATTCAAGACCGGTTAAAACATGTTGGCCTGGAGAGGGATGGCCGCCACCAGGCTGTACTTGCCTAAGACACACCACAGGAAGTGGTGCCCTTACATCCCTAGTGGTTAAAGGATCCAATCAATTATTGTAAAGATCAGCTAACGCATTTGTGTGATTAATGTTAATTCCTAATAGGGCTGTGAAATAATTTGAAATTATATTATTTTGCCATTTAAATAAAAAAAAACTCATGCAAATGTATTCATTTCAAGTTTAACTTCTGTGATAAGGAGCGATTCGTGAATGTTAAATTGGCTTTAAAGGGACAGTGTGAATCATTTGCCAACTAGATGCAGCTCGTAGGGTGGAACTGTAAACAAGTGCTAAAAAGCACAAGGAAAAACCCAAACTACTATTTTCTTTCTCATCCTTTTGCACCGCATTTTGTGAGTTTTTATTGTTTCTTTGGGTACCCGTAGCAGCAAGATGGAGGACAATCATCCCTCTTGGTGAGGGTCATGTTTAGTAAATTGAATGCAGATTTTCTCGACCCACAAGTATTTTAAATAATGCAAATTTATATGGTAGTTTGTGTAATTTACACTGTTTTTTTAAATGAAAAAATATTTTTAACCAACAGGTTTTTTTTATATCTGGGATGCTTTAAATAATACACACCGTCCCTTTAAAACTCTTCAGAAAACATTATTTTATTTTGCATTTGATTATTCTCCCCCCCTCCTTTTTTTTTTTTGATGATATTGATCAGCAGTGGACAAACTTTTTGAGTGGCGGGCCGCATTTGGTTAAAAAATTGCAGAGCTGCGTGGCCAACAGTAAAAAAATCAGATTTTATTTTCTAGGTCCGATACTTTGGCAATGCATTACTTAATATATATCTAATTTTTCTAGTCAAGTCATGTTTATCTGTGATGCCCTTAATCACAAAGAGTCTCAAGGTGCTGCACAGGCCAGAGTATTGCAAACCACAGACTATTATTACACCATCCCCTGACCCAAAACCTACATGAGGGCAAGGAAAAACTGGAAAACCTCAACATGAGGGAAATGAAGAAACCTTGAGAAGGTACATTAGGCATTTGATCATTAAATACCCATGCAAACTAATACACTATTTTATTTATTTATCAATTGAAAATTCATCATTGTTTTTATTGAAGCAAAGTAATATATGATGCCCCATTTTTAAGCTGTACATTTTTACATGGTATTTAATAAATAAAATAGATATATGAGAAAAAATGCATTTAAAAGCATGAATACATTATCTTGATGTTGGCGCAGTACACATTAATGCTTTTTGAAAATTACATTTTTGGGGACGGAGACTCGAAGGCACATTGAGGACAAGGGTGGCACCAAAATAACAATTCTTTTAAGTAATACTTCTGAAAATGTTTGGTTCGGCAGGCCTGAAAAAGTCTTGTGTTCTGTGGGCCATAGTTAGCCCTTTATTTGTATCAGAATGTTGCAGCTATGATTGATAATTAAAATGTTTTGTATTAATAAGTCTATTCCACCACAAAAAGAATGCTTTTGAATTGCTTAACTTTCAGACCTTGGATTAAAATATTGGTATTATAACAAAATAAAAATAAAACTGAAGAGAATTGAAGATTTGTATAATTGTTTGCCAGCCCCCATGGAACATGCACTGTAATACGTTTTGACAAATACTGTGCTTGTGTATTTGTGTTATTTTTGTAATCGGTTACTATTGTTCTGCCGGATTTTGGACTTTTCATCACAGGCGGCAGTTTGCCGGTGCAGCCAGCCCCTCTCCGGCTTCAGCGCTCGCTGTTTAGAAGACGAGAGCATGCTACAGGCCATCAGCAAGGCTAACCACAACAGCCGATTTGTTTACGTCATGGACACAAGGCCAAAAGTAAGACAATACCCACCTTTCCAGAACGTGATAAGCGTATATCCATTGAAAAGTACTTTCCCTAATTATGTTTTTGTGATGTAAACTAACACAGTTGAACGCGCTCGCCAACCGAGCTGCAGGCAAAGGCTACGAAAACGAGGACAACTACTCCAACATTCGCTTCCAGTTTGTTGGCATCGAAAACATCCACGTGATGAGGACCAGCTTGCAAAAGTTGCTGGAAGGTCAAACACAACTGTTTTCAACAAGCGCATATTTTTGTTTTTCATCAGGTATTCATTTCTGCCATCTGCTTTGTGTTAAGTGATCGGAGCTCGGTCCCTCTCCATGAGTGACTACCTGGTAGGACTGGAGAGCTGCGGCTGGTTGAGGCATATCAAGGCTATTGTGGATGCAGCAATCTTCCTGGCTAAGGTAAATTAGTGAGTTCAATGAAATCCTTTAATGAAAACCAATGAGGAAGGTTTTATGACAGAAATACAACATAAACTATTTTTTCTGTCCTTTAATATTTTAGTTATTTCAATATCATACATGAAAACACATGTTTTCATACTTGGTAATCGATAAGTTCATAGTTAAGCAGACACTCAAAACAAAGAGAATCAATACAATTTGATCTTGCAATGAGAACAGGAGAGGACTGTACAAAAAAAACCGTATAGATGCAAAAATTCCAACCTGTTCTGAAGGTCCTCCCCTGAAGCCTTTATTTGTACTTAATCTCCTAGCTTACAAAAAGCAGATCCGGCCTCAAGGGTTTGGAAATCAAAAAACAGCAACCTGATTGGCTATTAGTGAAAAATATGTATACAGTGCATTATGTCAAAATAACAAACAACAGTGAGCAATAATATTCCAAATACCGAACAACCCTGGCATCTTAAAAAATCTTCTTTGCAAGTGTCCAATAGTAAAAACAGAAGAACTTTCTTTCCAGTAAGCAGGTAGAACAAACGTATCAATAACAAACACAATCACAGTTTGACATTTGCCTATCCATACTAATTTGGGGCCGTAATTCCATGCTCTATTATTTCCTGATATTTTTTATTTTGAAATACTTTTGTTTCTATGAAACCATTTTTACTCGAGGAAGGAACTATGTTGGTAAAATAGGAGTAACTTCATTTACAGGAGTGGAACAGAACATAATTGAGAAACACTGATTTACAGTACTTTGAGGCATAGTCTTGTCTAACATTAAAATCTCTGCTTCTACCTATTGGTAATCTTAATACTTCCAACATGGGTAGTATTAAAACTAAAAGTAGCACAAAACGGTCAAATATTCCCAAATGAAATGATCAGTATTTTTACACGTTGACTGGATATTTTGACCATTGTTTGGGATTCTTTGGCCCTGTCTCATTGTGCTGCCTAAAAACTAGGCTGTGACCCGTGAAGGAGCTAGCGTGTTGGTTCATTGTTCCGACGGGTGGGACCGGACGGCACAGGTCTGCTCCCTGGGGGCTCTGCTTATGGATCCATACTATCGCACCATCAAGGGTTTCATGGTACCACTCACTTGTTACATTCATGTTCCTTCTTGCCACTCGTGTTTCCTTCAACTTGTTTGGTAATATTATTTATCAGGTGCTGATAGAGAAAGACTGGATCTCTTTCGGACACAAGTTTGCAGATAGGTAAGATGTGTTTAAAGATTTCAATTTCTAACCTATATCTTTTTGAATACACAGAAAGATTTACTATTCTTTGAGTTTTGAGTTTTTCCTTGCCCTCATGTAGGTTTTAGATCAGGGGATGGTGTAATAATAGTCTGTGGTTTGCAATAATCTGTGGTCTATGCAGCCCTATGAGACTCTTTGTGATTAAGGGCTATACAAATAAACATGACTTGACTTGAATATTACAAACCAAATACAGGATGAAACAACTATACAGTCAATATTTTTTAAATTATCAGATGTGTAAAGAGTTTAGTGACCCATTGTATATTTCATTGGAACAAATAAAGTAATCTCTTGTTTTTTGTGGGTTTTGCATTCCAATAACGTCCCGCGATAGTCGAAACCTGCTAAGTAGAAATCTTTATTTATTCATTTATTAATTACTTAAGAACACACTCAATTTACAGGCTTAGGTATTTGATAACAAATAAACATACTCTAGTTTATCTTTTTTTTTACAACAAATTTATATACTGTATAATGGTAAATTTACAAAATAATCTTGCTGTTTAATTGCACAACTGTATGGATTAAGGACATGACCCACTTTATATGACACTTTGCCACTACCATGTGGACATTATAGAAAACTAAGGTAATGCACCTTCTTGTTCTGCCCTATTAAAGACATATATTGTTTTCATTATCAAAAAGAAAAGCACCAGAGAGCCAATAGGGAGCGCCAAAGACTTGTATGTGGCTCCAGAGCAAGTTTAGCAAGTCAAGAAGTCCACCTTTGTTGACTATTGAATCTCCCTCTGCCTCTTGCTTATTTTGTGATTCCAAAGTATTTTGTTGACAAGAAGGCTTTTAGAGAAACTTAAAACTAAAAAGATTTGAGCATAGGTAATATGAGTTGGTCAAGCGGTTTTACGTGTGTGCTCAACTCAGACTGCAACATCAATGATGTGCAGGGAGACCAGCAGAAAGGGGGCGGGGCAATGAGCCAGAATGAGCCAATTAGAATGCAGAACACAATGTACGATGAAAATCCGCGAAGTAGCGAAACCTCAATAAGTGTTACTGTAATACTGTTATTATGAAGATCGCCATTTTAATCCAAACTCCAACTAACAGGTGTGATCAATTGGATGGAGATCCAAAAGAAGTGTCTCCTATCTTTACTCAGTTCCTGGAATGTGTTTGGCAGCTTTCTGAGCAGTTCCCTCAGGTTTGTTATCAGTGCGCAAGGCAATCATACTGTTGCATTCGGTCCCAAACTTTCTTTCTTTTCTGCAGGCGTTTGAATTCAGCGAGTGGTTCCTGCTGCAGATCCACGAGCACGTCCACTCGTGTCAGTATGGAAACTTCCTCGGCAACAACCAGAGGCAAAGAGAAGAGCTGCAGTGGGTTGAAAATGCAGAATTGATGTTGTTGGAATTTGTTTTTAATGGCGACAATGACGTGATGTCTATAGTGGCTCCTCTACATACAAGATTAATTCTTTCCAGGATCAAACTCGTATCTAGAAATGTTCATATCTCTAATAGATTGTCCCCATAGGAAATAACTGGAAAACCAATGTATCCTTTCCCAACCTCCCCAAATCATCCAAATTAACCCTAAATAGCCACACAACATATTGTCCTTATCACTAAAACTCTGTTCAAATAGTAATCAAACATTGAAATACAGTAATAAGAACAAATAAAATGTGAGTTCATTTTTGAGTACATACCTCCGAGGAAGTCGGCAGTTGCTGTTGTATGTGTGGTGGTGAAGCACAAGAGACTTTTGAGGATACTTGAGTTCTTACTAACTAAATCAGTGATTTTCAACCACTGCGCCGCGACACACTATTGTGCCGTGAGAGATTGTCAGGTGCTGTGAGAAATGATCCAATGACATATTTTACAATTTAAAATTTTATAAAACATTTATGAATGTTTTTCTGGAAATATAATGTCCATTTCAAGTGTCTGTGCTGTAAGAAAACGGTGGTATTATAAATTATATTGTAATTAAACATACTGTAGTGTCATTTTATAACGTTAGTGGTGTGCCGCAAATTTTTTTCTATTTAAAAAAAACATGCCCTGGCTCAAAAAAAGGTTGAGAAACCATGCACTAGATCACGCAAAAGAGCACGCTCATGTTAGTCTATAATTTCCTGCTTTATTCCTATTGACACCATTATCTTCTTTCTCAGTTAACCCCTTTCCAGTTCCCTTTCCAGAACTCCTTGCAAAAAAAGATAAAAAGAGAAATAGTGAGAGAGAGAGAGAAGAGAGAGAAAGAAAGAAATCCAAAGACAAATAGAAAGAGAGGAGAAAAAAGAAAAAGAGAAAAGGAAGAGACAGTAAAAAGACACAGAGAGAAGGAGACAAATAGGAACAAGGAAATAGAAAAAGAGAGACAGAGAGAGTGAAAGAGAGAGAGAGAAAAGGGGAGGAAGGAAGACATATTTTAACCAACGGCTCTTTTTTCTCTTGCGCTTCCCTCAGCGTTGTCGCAAAAAACCCAAAGCAGATGAGATGTAGTTAACAATAAAAACACAAGAGTGCGGAATCGGGTATGTATGGTGGGTATGCATGTGATAACCAAGACAAGCTGTCAGTGAGCGGTCTTGAGCACTCAGCCCTCTCGTGGTAGCGCCTAGAAATTCTAACTTGGATTTTTCTTTTGTATTTTGGGTTTTTTGCTCAAAAATACATCTTGTACTGTATCTCAAATTTCTCATAACTGGAGTAGTTTGTATTTCGAGAGTCCACTGTAATGAAAATGAAATGATCTGCATTTATATAGCGCTTTTCAAGTCAATGACTTCCCAAAGCGCTTTACAATATGCTCCACATTTCCCAATAGCGGCCTTGCAGCCATGTAAGGCGCAAACCTGCTTATTGGGGGTATCAGGGGTTCAGTGTCTTACCCAAGGACACTTCGACATGTAACACGGACGAGCCGGGATTCGAACTGGGATCCCTTGATCCCAAGACGAGCGCTCTACCTCCTGAACTACTGCCGCCCTGTATATCTAATATTGAACGGAATGCAAAAGTCAAATGCCAGTGATTCACAATGGTAAGTTTGATCAGCTTGTGTTTTTGTGTTTGGTCACTGCAGGTTAAGAGAGCGGACTCATTCATTGTGGGCACATCTAATGAGTGAAAAACAAAACTACTTGAATCCGTTCTACAGCCCAGCGTTCGCCGAGACATCTCCTGTACTGGAACCATCTACCTTGCCCTACCAATTCAAGTTTGTATCCCGTATTGTGCACTTTTTTTCTTTACACTGCAATAAGTCAGACTATAATATATACCTGTGTGTGCTAGGTTTTGGAGAAACATGTACCACCAATTTGATCGTTCTATGCACCCTCGGCAGTCCATCCTGAAGACCATTCTCACGGGGAAAGAGAACAGCCAGAAGGAAGAGAGCAAGCTCAAAGCTCTGGAGTGTGTAAGTGAACATATACAAATACTGCTTGAAGTTTATTCAATGCAAAGGATTACTTTGATGCCTATACAGTGGATTGCTCCTTTTGGCCCACAATGAGTTAAATGTTGAGGAAGGCCACACATTGGTTTATCAACTATTACTTGTGGTCCACTTAAAACTTCAATTACAATTGATTTCATTGAAATTGATAACAACACGGTGAACTTTGTTTACACTACATTTTGACATGTCACACCAGGATAAACATGTCATAAAAGACTAATTAGCGGAAAGTAAGATAAATAGGGAAATATTTACAAGGTAGTGCTTGGGGACAGATGCAAGTTGTAAGTACTGTAAATTCCGGACTAAAGAGCGCACGTGATTATAAGCCGCACCCACCACATTTTAAGAGGATAACCGCTTTTGTACGTACACAAGCCGCACCTGTATATAAGCCGCATGCACCCACATTAAAACATGTAACACAATCACAAAAGTAACCCAAACCAGACATTGAGTCCCGCGATTGTAACTGAATATAAAGTACATAGTCCAAAAACCACAGCCGGCAAATTGAACGGAAAATTATACCGGTACTTAAGGTTTGATGCAGACCTACAGAGTCCGGGTCCCGTTGAAAGTAATCCAAGGAAAAAAAGTGTATATTTCCAAAGGTAAGGGTGGGAAAAATATATATCCACTATTGTCTGCTGCGTCCAAAAACACGTCTCACCTTTACTCCACTTCCCGTCCGCCCCTGTTGTTTTTGCCCCTTCTTTTTGATTCACCCGTGGAAAACATATCAGACTAAGTCTCTAAAATAAATACATTACAAAAATATACAGTTGCAAATACACATATTTACAAAGAAAGACGGTACACCGAGAGAGTTTTCAAAGCTTTAATAATAATAATAATATAACTTCCATCCCAAACCGTGAATGTGACGGGTAGCAACACGCTCGCAAAACAGTAAACGGGTCTGTTAAAAAAATATACCGTACTTGTAAAAATCACGGTAAACCATCATCCTCCTCCTTATAACTGACGCCATCAAAGTCATCTTCCTCAGTATCGGAAAGAAACTTTCTCATATAGACGTCGTCCCACGCTCCCTTATTCCAAAACACGCTAGCAACACGCTCGCAAAGTAAAATTTACGTGCAATAGCTCTGTTTCCTTCTTTATCGGATTGCTCGATTGCTTTTAGCTTGAAAGCTGCGTCATGTGCCTTTCCTTTTGCAATTTGCACGATGAGGGTAAGTTTACGCTAATTTAATTTGTGCACAAGCTAAGAAGTTGTAGTCTTCCTAGGCGCATATATTTCAGCTGTCTAAATTTCACCTTTTGTACTCGAGTGCCACTGGCGGCCGTTAGAAAAATTACATAAATTGGCCGCATCACTGAATAAGCCGCAGGGTTGAACTTTTGGGAAAAAAGTAGCAGCTTATAGTCCGGAATTTACGGTACAGTAGGGCAATGGAATTTCACTAGTCCTTCAGGATTTTTGATTGGATGACCCTGATTCTTGCCATGACATTGTCCATACAGGCTTTTATGTTAGAAGGTACAATGTCAATGTACCTTAATAAAAATAAAAGTACTGTATTAAAATCGTTTTTTTTTTTTTTTTTTTTTTTAAGAAATATCTGTACTGTCAAATTATAATCTAAAAAAATAGTCGTGATAGAAAGCATCTCACGGGCAGAGACTGTTTAGCCAATCGAAATGCAGAACACAATGCACGATGAAGACCAGCTAAGTAGTGAGACCACGAAAAGTAAACCGTGATACAGCGACGGATTACTATAATCAGACCTGTACTTTTTATAGAAGTTGACAATGAGAGTCTAGTACAGTGGAGCCTCGGTTTTCGACGCCTCTCAGTTCGAACAAGTCGGCCAAAAATTTCGAGAAATTCTTGCTTCGCTGTTCGGTCAAAAAATCGGAGTTCGAACGCCGGTATTGCGTAAGTGCGTACCCTAGGGTGCGATGCTGAGCGGCGTACGGGTGTTTTAGCCCCTTATTATGCCTCAGAAGAAAGTCAGTGCAAGCAGCAAAGTTGCTACAGGTGAAAAAAGAAAAGTAGTGCGTACAACTATTGCATTTAAGAAAGAAATAATAGCCAAATATGAAGGAGGTGTGCGAGCGCCTTCTGCTGACCACCACAAAGGTAAGAAATCCTATTCGTAAGATTACGATAACGCGAATGTACGATTAGCCTGGGTTAGCGTTATGTTTACGTTAAACATTCAAAGTAAACATTCAAGGTGTTGGAACGGATTAAAACGATTTACATTATTTTTAATGGGAAAAATGATTTCGGTGATCGAACAAATCGGTTTTCGAACAGGGTTCTGGAACGGATTATAGTCGAGAACCGAGGTTCCACTGTAATAGTAATTTCTGCATCCCTTTCTTTATACGCAGAGGCTCCAGCAGCTCGGTGTGACCCCAGTGGTGACCGCCAACCTCCCCGTGGCCTTTCCTTCAAGGGATCATCGCTCAACTGGCAAACCCCTTCCGCCGCGCCCCGACTCCCTCATCTTGGGGGCCCCCTTCAACCAAAAGGAGGTTCGTCAACAGCAGGAGGAAGAGGAGCAGGAGGAGGTGGGCGAAGAGGCCACGGAGAGCACGGACACTGAACGGACAGTAGAGGGCAGCAGCGGATCCGAGAGCCGCAAGCAGAGCTACGGCGACCTGGAAGGGAATTACAATAACGATGTGGGCAAAGAAGAGCCGGCGATCGTAAGTCTGGAGTTCGGAGTTGCACGGATGACTTGCTGAGAATCATTTTGAGGAAAGGACAAGCGCATTTTAACAATTTACTGAAAAGTATGCAGGAGAGGCTCGTGTTCTTTATGTGATTACCGTATTTTTTCATGTATAACCGCCATTATTTCAAACGCTAAAAAGACCTCGCTGTCTGAGTGTGCTTTAATGGTAATTCATTACAATATTTGGGCAGCGATTGAAAAATTGAAACGGGTCCAATGGGAATCAAATCCATATGGCATTTATGAGTGCGGCAGATTATAACCACTAGACCAGGGGTATTAAACGGGTAGCCCGCGGGCCGGATCAGGCCCGCTAAGGGATTGAATCTGGCCCGCGAGAAAACGCTGAGGGAAGCGCAAGAGAAAAACGAGCTGCTGGTTAAAATATGTCTCTTCATCCCTTTTTCTCTGCCTCTTTAACTCTTTCTCTTTTCTCTCTCCTTGTTCCTGTTTGTCTCTTTCTTTCTCTGTGTCTTTTTACCTTCTTTTGCTCTCTTCCTTTTCTCTTTTTCTCCTTCTCTCTTTCAATTTCACTTTGGATTTCTTTCTTTATCTCTCTTTCCCGCTCTCTCACTATTTCTCTTTTTATCTTTTTTGTTTCTCACATTCTCCCTCTCCCTCTCTTTTCTGTCTCTCTTTCACCCTTTATTTCTTTGTCCCACCTCTTTTTCTGCCTCTCTCTTTCTCTTATTTCTTTCTCATTTTCTTTCCCTCATCTACTTGTCCAGCCCCTGAGAGAATGTGTGTTATATCGTGTGGCCCCAGAGTTAAAAAGAGTTTCACACCCCTGCACTAGACTATTAGGGCAACAGATGAAAAGGGAAATGCATTCCAATTTATCTCATTATCACATTATTTTTTCTCACAGTGCCTCATTGTACGCATTTTTTAACCGCTTTTTTATTGAACATTGGGTCATAACCTACCCCAAACAAAATTTGCATGACACAGTCTAACATCAAAACAACATTAACAATTTTAAACACATTTTTTTATGGCGTGTTTGTAGCGTTCGACCCCAGCACAAAATCGCCAGTTATGTTTTCTGTTGTGGTTAGACACCGGTGCAAAGAGAGAAGTTCGGTCGTTTAGAGTCAGCTCTTCTCGAAAGGGAGAGCGTTTCCAAGTTTCGATTGAACTTAGCCAAATCAACATTGCATTATAGGAAAGAGTTCAGCCACTCTCACAGGCTGAACTCTTTCTCAATGCAGCGTTTTTTTGTCTAATTCCCGATAAACTTGTTATCTTTGTTTTGCAGTTTTTCTCTAATGCCAATTGTGTTTGTAATAATGCAATGTTGAATTAAAAAAAGTGTTAAAAAACAAAACTTAAAACATGGCCCGGTGAGTTAAAACATGATGGTGGCATAAAGTCTAATCAATTTCCTTTGAAATCTACAGTATAAACCTAATATGTCAGTACAATCACAGTAGTGATCTGGGTTTGAATCCTCTTGCAACCGATGTTGTGCCGAACTGGTCAAGAATATATGTTCGCTGATCAGTCATTATTCAAACGTGATAATGGATCCAGATTTGCCCTGAGGCCATTTAAAACATGATGTATGTGATCTACAATACTCCCGCTTGGAAAAAGTGAAAAATTATACCGATTTCTCATTAAAAATGAGTTGTGCGTGTTATATATAAGTGCGCGTTATACATGAATGAAAATGGTATGTGATGATTATTAAATGGTCCTATACGGGCTGATGTTCTATGTCTGTATAGTCTAAAGCTTTATGGAAAAGTCTCAATATCATGTATCATATATTGCACCTATAGAAATGCATTTCTTTTTTGTTTTTTTTAATGAATGTTGGGAGGCATTATTAAGAAATGAGAATAAATTCACCAGTAAGAGTAAATGTTGGTCTTTAGTCGGTTTTGTGATTGGGTAGTTGATTTTTTAAAAAATGAATGAATTTATGAAGGACATGCCTGCTGAGCTGTTTGATGACAAATGTCACATTAACCAGATTATCAGTAATCCTTTTTTTCATTCAGACTAACAGGAAAGCAAGTACTTTTATCCTGTGAGGGCTCACGCTACTCTAATCTTACAGCTGGAAAACTGGAAAACATACCAAACCCAAAAAAATTGGCCATGTCTGCCATTTCACCCATTTCCTGGATAAAGCAACAGTGGCTCAAAGACTTTGCAGGGGCTCAGCTGTCAGCGGTTGCTACCATTGATCACTTTATCCTATTTTACATGTCACATTGATCAGATAAGCAGACTTGCTAATGTGCATTGATCCCCAAATCCTATTGGCGAGCTGTCAGGGCAATAGCTTGGGTTGATGTTGCCTATATACGATAAGCAGGTTCACATAATCTTCCCTGCCGGTTACAGTACCGTGACTAAATATTTGCACCCTTTTGGATTTCTGTGTTTTTTGCATATTTAGCACTCACAAATGTCGCTCACAAAGCACTGTATCTGTACTGACTATCCATCCATTATCTGCACCGCTTATCCTCAGTAGGGTCACGGGGTTGCTGGAGCCCATCCCAGCCATCCTCTGGGACTGGGCAGTGGGCAGGGGACACCCTAAACTGGTTGCCAGCCAGTTGCAGGGCACACAGAAACAGACAACTCACTCGCTCATTCATACCAAGGGACAATTCAAACTGGCCAATTTACCTGACATGCATGTTTTGGGGATGTAGGGGGAAACCGGAGTTCCCGGAAGAAACCCACGCAAGCACGCGGAGAACATCCAAACTCCGCACAGGAAGGTTCGACCTCATGACCTCAGAACTGTGCCGCACAGGGGCTAACCACTGCGCTGCCGTGCTGCCCTCCGTACTTACTAATCCTCCTTAATTTCAAAAACATTAATCTTAAATCATATTTGTGTGATTATGTTATGCAAATGTTCATTAACAGCATCTTAGGAGAGTTGTTTGCAAAACATATCTTTACTTCTTGATCATACGCCCAATAGCAGAACCAATAGTTGTTCTGAGTATTTTCATACCTTGAAAGGTTTTGGCTGGTATCATCCCTGTAAAAACACCGAAATGACCAGAAGTGTAATGTTTTACTCTGTTTCTTAACTAAAAAAGATTCCCAAATAATGTGAAATCCACAGTTCTATGCTCACAGCTAAAATGAAAATAATATATTGTGTTGCGTCTCGTGTTGAAAGAGTTCTGTACAATCCGGAACTAATGAACTTAAGCAGCTGTAGCTAAACAATTGTGCAAGGTGTTATCAAAAGTCACTAAAGCTACCTCCTCTGTTGACTTAACTCTAATCTAAGGTAACACGTTTACAACAGTCTTCGAGTTGAACAAGACGATCCTATTTATTTCACTTAAGTCCGTTCAAGGTAATCCTAGATTCTTGAACATTGAAATGTGAATGTTTTTCGCATAACTATTCATATTTCATCTGGGTATTGCAATTTTTTTCCGAGATAATACATTTTGAAGGCAGCCTGGCAAATCACAGGCAACATGTTGCACTGCAAATATACATATTATATGCCTATGTTTTCTTTATATCCTGCTATATCATTTTCATTCAATTCTTGTCTGTTTCCTACCAAGACTGACATAGAAAATCGACAAACAATGGCTGATGTCGCGAGCATTTTGTGGGAACTCGATGGCTGTACCTTCACTAAAATGAGTTTTTCGCTAAAGTGCATCACAAATACATTAAAAACTGAAGAATGCAGTTTAATAAGAATAAAAAACAATCTTTGACAAGGTTCACGGGATATTTGTAGTACAACATCTATATTTTGCAACAGAAAATATATTTACTCCGTTGCTCGTATGGTCTAGACTGAGGAGGTAAGATCGGGTCCAAAAAACCCAGCCCGACCAGATTCGCAGGTATTAAAGCTGAGCCCAAACAAATTAACTTGATTCAAGGGACCAAGCCCAAAACTAACTGGAATTTTCATATGTTACGTAGGAGGAGAAGGCCCACCCATATTTTGGATGGCTCGGGCCGGGTACGAGGCCTAAAATCTGATCTATAGTATGGTCAATTCCCAACAGTGTTTTCCTGAATGACAAACGAACTGCAGTTCATAACGAATAACTGCAAAATAATCTCTGTGAAAAATGGAGAGAAACTGGTAATTGGATCAATCACTATCTTATAAGAAGGGTATTAAACACAACTTACCCACCTGTGTTATTTAAAGGATTTCTCCTCACTTCTCCTGCGCAAATGTCAAGTTCGCCCTTGTTTTCATCACTCGCCTCAACCACTGGTTTGCATCGATACGGCTGATTTGGCACCGTGACTGTTTTTCTCCAGACGTCTGTCAGAAACATTTTTTCATCATAATCAGGTATAAAAATCGGGGTCAGCAAAATTTACTGTTAACTCCATTCCCTGTCTGTTTCGGAGCTAGCCTCATATGTTGCATTAATGGGATTAGCCATTTTGAAGGTGTTACTTTAACAACATCACATTTCTAAAGAAAACCAGGCAGTTGGGTCAACTTTGAGACTAAATTAACTGAGCGCTGCAACGCTTGGAATATTTAGGAATATATGTGTATAATTGTGGGAGGAACACTACACGTTTTGTCTCACATTGAAAAAAATACATGTTTGGCAATACCTTTAAAATATGCAGTGCAATAGATCTACGTGAGCCAAAAGTGGGCTTGGCTTAGCTATCAGTGCCAGTAAGCTTTTACCCTTCCCGATAGTACACCTGTCTGACAACAAATTCGTTCCTACCTATGTACACTTAAAAATTAACCTGCGCCACCCCATGGATAAAAGAAAAATAACAGTCACTGACACACATTTTGGCTCCTACATCTTGCAGTGACCACTAAATAAAATATGAACTTTAAGAAAATTCCAACACAATCCCAGTGTTGACACATTAAATCCTGACTTATTACATAAAACAAACCATTTCATTGACGTTTTTGTGACGCTAGATTGACATTTTTGGTTTCAGAGAACTTGGGCCTAGCTCACAGATTTGACAAGAGATTGGATTTATTTCCCAATCAGATTACCAAAACCTGAAAGATAACAGATAAAACGTTTGGCGTGTGGGCAGTCATCTTCCATGCAAATTCGAGTCATCATGGATTATTTGTGAACTGCTTCCAAATGGAGCTCAAGGCAGCTGAGCACAGAAATTCACTGTTTCACCCAGC